>NC_064409.1:67257893-67347893 GCF_023375975.1 Astyanax mexicanus | reverse complement strand
TGGGCTCGTAGAACGTCTTCCAGCCTCCTCCCCTGCACTCCTCCACAAGTTCCTGGTATTTAGCCCTCTTCCTCTCATTTGCTTCCTCGATGTTTTCTTCCCAGGGCACTGTCAACTCCAGTATGATCAGCTGTTTTGAAGACTGAGAGGTCATGATCATATCTGGACGGAGGGTTGTTGTTGCGATCTGCTGGGGGAACCTCATTTGCTTACCCAGGTCGACCTGCAGCTGCCAGTCAGATGCTGTATGGAGTAGGCCTGCTGTTGCATGTTTGTTTGTTCTGGGTTTTTCTCCAGCTTTCACAAAGTAGATTGCCTTCTTTGGAGCATGATGGTTCTTGCTGGAGCTGATGGCTGAAGCTACGCTCTCAGCGACTGCCTTAAGCACCTGGTCATGGCGCCAGCGATAGCGACCATCTGCTAGAGCCTTCGGGCAGCCGCTGAGGAGGTGTTCTAAAGAGCCTCTACCAGAGCACAGCGGGCAGGAAGGTGTCTCACTTTCCCCCCACACATGGAGGTTCGCTGGGCTTGGCAGGACGTCGTAGACAGCTTGGACCAGGAAACGGACCCGCTGGAAATCCGGCTGCAAGATGTTTGTCCAGGTGATCCTTCGCTTCAGGGCGCTCTCCCACCTTGTCCATGCTCCCTGTTGCCGTAATCCTACTACCCTGCTCAGCCGCTCTTCCTCCACACCTGCTCTGACTTCCTCCTGGATCAGGTGGTGCCTTTCCTTCCCACGTGTCTGGCTAATGAGGATCTTTGGGAAGTACCCCAAGCCTGCTCTGCCTGTTGCCTCAGTGCCCACCAATTCCTTCTGTCTTAGGCGTGACTCTGCCAGCTTCACTGCTTCCCTAGCCTTCCACTTTCTTCCTGTCCTCACCTCAATGCCGGCTGCTGACACTTTGCTGTCCTTTGAGTCCCTGTACTGTAGAGCTTCTCTGGTGCGTGCCACCATAAACTCTTCTGTCAAACCCCTGAGAGGAAGCTGCAAGATGTTGCTCGTACCATACAGTGCAGCGCTGGTGAGGCTGCGAGGAAGTCCCAGCCATTTTCGAAGAAAGCTGCTGATCCTCCTCTCCAGGGACTCAACTGCTGTCATTGGGACTGTGTAAATTAACAGGGGCCACAGGATGCGGGGCAGGATTGAATGCTGGTAGATCCAGGCTTTAAACCTACCAGGCAGGCCAGACTTGTCTACCTTGGTGAGCCAGGTACCGAGTTCTAAACTGGCCTTCTGGATGGCTGCTGAGTCCTTCAGGGTGGAGTCAAAGAGTTTCCCCAAGCTCTTCACTGGTTGCTCTGTGATGGTAGGGATGACCGTTCCTGAGATGGAAAAACGGAACTTGTCAATCACCTTCCCCTTTTTCAGGACCATCGATCGTGATTTGGAGGGCTTAAAACTCATCCTTGCCCAGGTCATGAGCTTTTCAAGCCCTTGCAGGATCCACCTGCACCCTGGGACTGACGTGGTTGTTACAGTGAGGTCATCCATAAAGGCTCTGATGGGAGGCTGTCGTACACCTGACTTGGTCAGGGGCCCTCTGCATTCCACCTCAGCTGACTTGACCACCATGTTCATGGCCAGGGAAAAGAGGACAACAGAGATGGTGCAGCCTGTAATTATCCCTTTCTCAATGCTGTGCCAGTCTGATGTCTCTGACCCAGAAGTAACTCTCATCCTAAACTTATTGTAGTAATCCAGGATGAGGTCCTTGATCTTACTGGGAACATGGTGGAGGTGGAGAGCGAGTTCTACCAACTTGTGTGGTATGGAACCATAGGCATTCGCCAGGTCCAACCACAACACAGCTAGGTCGCCTTTGTTCTCATGGGCCTCCCGGATGAGTTGCGTAACGACTCCAGTGTGTTCCAGGCAGCCAGGAGCAGAGATCCAGGAGCAGAGAATTTCACTTATAAAAACACATTTTCTTTCTCTACAATGTGCTGATATTAAATGGGGGAGGGGCACCACACAGATTCACTGAGGACTGGGTTGGAGTCTTGCTCCGGTCACTCTCTGTGAGGGTCTGTGTGTGCTGTCTCATGATATGTGGATTGGGGCACCGCTGACAAATATTCAAATGTATGTAGAGGAAACACTGACTTCCCACGCTATCTTCAATGTTATTGTTCAGCAGAGTGAATAATTCAGAGTGTGTGTCTGTGTGTGTGTGTGTGTGAGCAGTATAAAGCACTAGGCTGTTAGATCAGATCAGATCAGATAGTGTGTGGAAGCGGAGTGACTGAATTTCTCTCTCCCGCTCTTCTTCACACAGGTTGAACTCACCTTCTTTATCTACACTGTCAGTTCATGCCTCCTCCGCTCTCTCTCTTTCTCTCTCTCTCTCTCTCTCTGCTCTTCCTCTGCTCTCTCTCTCTCTCTCTCTCTCTCTCTCTGCTCTTTCTCCTCTCTCTCTCTCTCTCTCTCTCTCTCTCTCTCCTCTTCCTCTGCTCTCTCTCTCTCTCTGCTCTCTCTCTCTATCTCTGCTTTCTCTCTCTCTCTACTCTCTCTCTCTCTCTCTCTGCTCTTCCTCCGCTCTCTCTCTTTCTCTCTCTCTCTCTCTCTCTCTCTGCTCTTCCTCTGCTCTCTCTCTCTCTCTCTCCCTCTCTCTCTCTATCTCTGCTTTCTCTCTCTCTACTCTCTCTCTGCTCTTCCGCTCTCTCTCTTTCTCTCTGCTCTTCCTCTGTTCTCTCTCTCTCTCTCTCTCTCTGGCTGTGACAGTGTTCTGGGTTAGGTTCTGGTGCGTTGCTATAGCAATTGTTTGTGTCTTTCCTTTTCAGGATTCTACTAATTATTTACAATTAATTATCCTCTCATGGATTAATTGAACAGTATTTTTTGTTTGTCAATGTAACAGTAAACATTCTAAGAACTTTTCTGGTTGTTTTTAGAGTGTTTTTATGCAACATTTTTATATGTTTTAGTAAAGTCGCAGCTACATCATGTGTGTCATTGTTAATATTTATTTTTGAGAATGCTACTTTTAATCTTACCATAACGTTAGTATTCATATAGCTGTATTCTTCATTTGAGAAACATTTTATGCAAACCATTATTATGTCACATGTTTTCAGAATAGCCCTGAAACATTATGTAATTTTACAGGCTAAACTTTTAAAGAACATTGCAGCCCATTCTTGTAGTATTCTCTGTTGCTGATGTATTACTTTGGTGCTGTCATGGTAACCAGCTACTTGTTTACTCCAAACTGTTGGATAATTTACCACAGCAAGAGTAAAAATGCAAAGAATGTGTCAGTCCTGACGCTGTCTGCCTGCTCTGCACTCAAATTCCCAGCATGCACCCACACTGGACTTTCATGACACTGCTGATCACGTGATGCTACGGTGTTCACACTCACCCTGCTTTTGATTGCTCACACCTGGTCTATTTAGTATAAATACTAAACAATACAAGTATTGAATCTAGATTGCTAGCTTTTCTACGACTCGTTTCTGTTGATTGTTTTCCTTTGTTTCCAACCCATTTTGTGTACATTGTTTTCTCTTTTTGCCTGTCTCTAACTACTCCTTTAAGCCTAATTTCCCTTGATAATAAAACTCTCTGAGTGTCTGTGTTACGAATGAGAGGGTGGACGTAAGTGCAGATATATTACAAGTATTTTTAATAAACAAGATAAATGAAAACAAACAGAAAACAAACACGGGTATCGCATAAATAAAGAAATAAACCCTTAGAAGTAGAATATTGAATAGAACAAAACTAAGTATGACTAAACAAACAAAACACTGAATAACTAGAACACTAGGGACACAAAATAAAATAGGTACACTTACTGAATTAACAAAACAACAGACCTGGATTCAGGGAACATAAATTCGCAAAATACAAAACTTGGATATACAGACAGCAAAGATACAAAAGACTCCACAAGGCAACACTCATACAAGAGGCTATTTATACACAAGGAGGGTGAAGACAGGTAATGAGGGGGCGGGGTTACAAACAAGACACAAGGTGACAACACTAATGGCTAGGGCTGGGCTAGGGCGGGGCTAGGGTGGAGACAGAACAATAACAAAGCAATGCCATGTGCTCAAAAAAGCACATGGCTGGAAACACAAGACAGGAAAACAGGGCAGGAGCACAGAAAACCAAAAGAGGGAAAAACACAGGACAGACAGGCTAATATGTGACAGTCTGTTCTTGGATTGTCTCATTGGCCAAACCAAAAGGCCAAAAGGAGAGACACTCGCACATACCAAACAAACAATTTAAAAGAGGGGTATTTATACTAAACAGACCAGGTGTGAGCAATCAAAGTCAAAGTCAAAGTGGTTTTTATTGTCATTTCAGCTATATACAGAGTACACAGTGAAACGAAACAACGTTCCTCCAGGGACCATGGTGCACATAAACACAGTGTAGACAGAACAATAAGTGCAACAGTACAAAAGTGCAGACAGACAATACAACACAATACAGAAAAAGAATAATAAATAACAAGACAGTGTGCAAATTATGCAGTGTGCAAAAAGTGTGCAAAAAAGACCAGTGAGGTAGTAATTCCCTCTATTACACAGTGTGCAATAGAGTCCAGTGAGGTAGTAGGGTTTTTAGTGCTTTCCATTTTCTGGGGTAAGTGGGGTAAGAGTGTGTGTGCATGTACAGAAAAAACATCAGTTCAGTCTCTGCAGTTGAGGAGCCTGATGGCTTGGGGGTAGAAGCTGTTGCAGAATCTGGTCGTGCTGGACCGGATGCTGCGGTACCTTCTTCCCGAAGGCAGGAGGGAGAACAGTTTGTGTGAGGGATGAGTGGGGTCATTCACACAGAAGCTGGGAGAGAGTGAACAGTGTAGCGTCACATAATCAGCAGTGTCAGGAAAGTCCGGTGTGGGTACATGCTGGGAATTGGAGTCTGTGTTCATGAAACAGAGTCAAGACTGACAGAATGTAAGAATGGGTATATATAAATATTATACAAACTCTCTACTCTTCTGGAAAGACTTTACCCCAGATGCTGAAACATTGCTGTGAGGATTTAATTGCGTTCAGCGACAAAAAAAAAAAAAAAAAAATCAAGGGCATTTACTGATGTTGGATGATTAATTATGATGGACAAACGCAGCTCTCACCCGTTCCCAAGGTGCTGCATGGAGCTCCATCACTCCAGAGAATGCAGTTCCACTGCTCTACATCCTGCTGCTGCTGGAGTTCTTTGTACACCTATAGATGATTCTTGGCTTTGGGCGTGGTTTTGCAGTCCAGTGCAGGTCATTTTTATTGTTAGTACATTTTTATAAAGCTTATGCGAGCTTACAATACATGTTCATGTAACCTTGGCTACACAGTGCAGAGTGTATGAATATGGAATTTAACAAAAGAAAGCACTGGCTATTGAACTGTGCATTGGAAACCCTGCATTTCTGCATAACGTTATGGAGGTTTAAAGCAGTTTTATATGAGAAATGGTATTTTTATACTGCTGAGCTCTAACTATAGATGGCTATATACCTGTGCATTTGTAGAAAATCTGAAGTAAAGAATGTTGATGAAATATTTTGTCATATAATGACATATAAGTCTAATTTAATTCAATATTTCAACCTTATTTGCTGCTAAATGCACAGGATATGTCCACCCTGCTCTCTTCCTCCATGATAAATCTACTAGTGATGGTTTATATCTGCCCAATATAAATTATTTTACTCCTATCTAAGATGCATCTTTCAGCCCATACAGTTAGTAGCTATTAGCACAGCAACACCGCAACGTGAAATACAACCGCCAAACAATAATCAATTCATTACATATATACAGCTCTGGAAAATGGAAAATAAGAGACCACTTCAGTTTCTGAATCAGTTTCTCAGATTTTGCTATTTATAGGTATATGTTTGAGTAAAATGAACACTGTTGTTTTATTCTATAAACAACAGACAACATTTCTCCCACATTCCAAATATAAATATTGTCATTTAGAGCATTTATTTGCAGAAAATGAGAAATGGCTGAAATAACAAAAGAAGACCTCAAATAATGCAAAGAAAACAGTTTTATATTCATAAAGTTTTTAAAAGTTTTCAGAAATCAATATCTGGTGGAATAACCCTGTTTTTTAATCACAGTTTCCATGCATCTTGGCATGTTCTCCTCCACCAGTCTTACACACTGCTTTTGGATATCTTTATGCCACTCCTGGTAGTTCAGCTAGCAGTTCAGTTTGGTGTGATGGCTTGTGATCATCCATATTCCTCTTGATTATATTCCAGAGGTTTTCAATGTGGTAAAATCAAAGAAACTCATCATTTCCAGATATATTCAGAGGTGGATTGCTGGTGTGTTGTGGATCATTGTCCAGCTGCAGAACCCAAGTTCGTATTAGCTTGAGCTCCCGTTTTTTTTTTTTTCGTAGACAGTGTAATTCATGGTTCCATCTATCACAGCAAGTCTTTTAGGTATTGAAGCAGCAAAACAGCTCAATACTATTGCACTACCACCACCATGTTTTACTGTAGGTATGATATTATTTTTATGCCAGATGTGATGGTTAATTACTTTTATAAATGACCAGTATGGCTTTTTTTTCTGAATTACAACAAAAATACCTATTTTGTCCTAAATTCTTTGTTTTACTTAACATGTTTTTAAAACATTTTGCATGCATCAAGATTATTTTTGTCAGTTTTTTATGCTCTTAATAATGTGCTAGCCTGATGCACTTCATTGGCAGTATGACAGACTGTGTTCTGTAGCCAAAGCGATTCATGCATGAATTAGACTCAGTAAGAAAAATGTCCAGACGAAAATAAACAAAGAATAAGCCAGTACGCACAGAGCAGGAAGCAATTAGGGCCACTGGAGCGATTAGCATTCACTCCCTCCTCCGCTAGTCTAAGAGACAGGTGTGTTTTTAGGATGCCTACACACATAAAGCACTTAACAGCTGACCTTCAGTCCCCTGAGACAAACACACATTACCGAGTCCCACTCAAAGAGACTTTCCCAGACTGCCGTCAGCCAGACGCCATCCTCTTACTGCGCCTTACTACTGACAGTTACAGATTCCCCCGTGCTCTCAGAATTTTACTGTCTGTGTGTAAAGTTTACATCTGCTCAACACTGGCCTTCACACCCACTCTTATGATTGCTTGTAAAGTTTAGAGTCAGCTGTAACGTTTGCACCTGAGCTACTCATAAAATCTGTTCCCACTGGGAGTTATTTTATCACAGACAGGAGAGTGTGTGTCTGAGAGAGACAGAGAGGGACAGAGAGACCCTGGTGAAAAAAAATATATATATTTAGTTATACTTAAAATATATTGAGGAATGTCTAAGTATGCTGTAAATATACTTACAGATGTATGTACTTAAAATATATTATATATAAGTACATTAACATTATGCTTTTAACAAATATTATTTATTAAGTACTATTTATAACTATCATGAAGTACACTTTTAGTTTATTGTAATTTAGTATACTTCTAAAATACTTACAGGGGTTGGACAATGAAACTGAAACACCTGTCATTTTAGTGAAGGAGGTTTCATGGCTAAATTGGAGCAGCCTGGTGGCCAATCTTCATTAATTGAACATTGGTTCAATTATCAGGGTAAGAGCACAGTTTTGCTCAAAATATTGCAATGCACACAACATTATGGGTGACATACCAGAGTTCAAAAGAGGACAAATTGTTGGTGCACATCTTGCTGGCACATCTGTGACCAAGACAGCAAGTGTTTGTGATCAAGAGCCACGGTATCCAGGGTAATGTCAGCATACCACCAAGAAGGACCAACCACATCCAACAGGATTAACTGTGGACACTGAAAGAGGAAGCTGTCTGAAAGGGATGTTCGGGTGCTAACCCGGATTGTATCCAAAAAACATAAAACCACGGCAGAACCCAAAGTTGTTTCAGTTTCATTGTCCAACCCCTGTATTTCCGAGTATACTTTTGTACATTTTAGCAAAGTGTTTTAAAAACAACTGTTACATTAGTTCACTTAAAGTACAATGTATCATATTACTTTTTAGAAAGTAAATAAAATTAATACATTGGTCCTTTTTTTTAAATGTACTTAGGTATTACATTAATATAACAGTTAAAATGTATTTCAATGCTCTGTAATTAATATTACGAAAATATAAATGTAAGTAAATTATAGGATACAGTGTTAAATAACATTTAAATGTCAAATAAAAAAAGAAAAGTAAATTCTCTAAAATTTGTAGTACAGCATATTAAAATATATATTTACACCCAACGAAGTTCTCTAATGTAAATATATTTAACTTCAATTCTTCAATTTCTAACATACCCTGTGTATATTAGTGATACAGTGGTAATACTCATTAAATGGATTATAAATTTATATATATTTGAAATATAGGGTTACATGCATTAATTAGTATGTTTAAATGTTACTTAAGTATATTTAAAATAGTTCCATTTTAGTACAGTTAAGTACACTTAGCACAATTTAAGAAAGACTTTAGTACTATTTTTATACAATTAAAGTATAATAAGTACAAAAAATGTTCCATTGTAGCATTCTTTAAATATACTGATTAATAATGTGGCTACAAGAACACTTTAGTGCACTATGGCATAATAATGCTTAGTATACTTTAATCAACTTTTTTTCACTAGTGGAAAGAGAGAATGAGAACAAGAGTGTGAGAAAATAAAGATGAACCGATCATTGTTTTTGTGGCAGATCAATGATCAGTGGTCGTTTTTTATTTTCATCATGTTTGATGCTAGTTAAATGTGGTCTGAAACCATTTAGAGTTGTTAGTTCTGCTGTGTTGCTGTGCTAATAACGGCTTCTTACTGTATGGTCTGACTGATGCACTCTTAAGAGGGGTATCCATTCAATGGGGTTTAATGGCTTTACTTTGTGTCGTCCACAAGGTGCATTAGCCTTTAACTTTAAGAAAGGCCAAGAAACAAAGGAGCCAAGCCAAGAAATCAAACACTGGTGATAAGGGCATCAAAGGACAGCAATGTAAAAATTGTAAATATTACCATTAAAATATATGTTTTAATGCTAGGATTTTACCAGTCCACAAATTAACAGTACATTTCTTACATTTGTGAATCTTAGCGGTGCTGCATTCTAGGCAGGCTATGTTATAGTATAAAACAAATTAATCCAGATTAGTTGTTCCATATTAATATTTGGTGCGCACCACCTCTGCAGTATGGTTTGTGCTTTAGTCCTATTCTTCAGACTATAACAGTTCCTCTTCAATAACAGGTTTGCCTTTTAATTAAATGTTGAAATGTTAATGTTGATCAGTTTTCAGATGGGTTTACTTCTGTGCTTCCAGCTAATTATGAAACTGAACTGAAGTTTCGTATTAAAGACTTCAGAAGTTCATTAAGCAACTGGTGAACATCCTGTAAACATCAGTGATGCCATTAACCTTTAACATCAGGTAAAATGTAAAAAAAAACTTCATAACTTTTAACAAGATGAATCAGCAATTGACTCATTTTACTCAGATCGATCATAACTAATGCAGACAACTCAGAAATACAGAGGCAAACATACAAGACTAAAGGAAATGTAGAGAAATGAGATTTAGGAGTTTGTGATTAATAGCTGTTGTTTTATTCATCCTAGTGGTATGCCAACAGGGGGATGTTATAGTAATGACATTGCTAAAATATGCCCCAATCACATTTTACATTTAATCACTTAGCCCTACTCATCCACTGAACGTGCTCATGCCTAGGGGTAGGGTGTCCTAATTCTTGTTAGAATAAAGTTGTAGGGTGTAGGGTGTGGAGGTTTGTTGAAATTTATGATAGCTATTCAATTATCTTTGCTTTATGTCGTTTTAATGTATTATAGCCCTATTATTCTTTGTATCAAGCATTAAAAAACACTAGGTTTATACTTACAGTAGAGGTCGGCAATAGGCAATAGATGTGGCCCGCAAGCATGAAACATCTGGCTTGTTTTTCCGCACGTTCTTGGGCTCCCTGTCTCCATATAAGGGCATTTTTTCTTTCCCAGCCGTGTCCCAATTCACTAGCCAGAGCAGCAGTAGTGTTTTGGGCCACGACCCTGACGACAAGGGTTGGATCCCGCCTGAGGAGCGGTGTGTTTATTTCTTTATTTTTTCCTGCTTTGAGATCAACTGTTCTGCAATTGGGTTCAACAACCCTCCGGGCTGGAGAGCTACTAGTCTGTAGCACTCCATCCCATTAGGGGTGGGCAATATGGCCCTAAAATAATATCACAATATTTCATGTGATTTTCACGATAACGATACTCTTGGCGATATAAATTATTAATATTTTTTGTTTCAAGAATACACTACTGCAAAAAAAGAAACTTTACATTTAATATTGCATACGATTTATGTCACACCCCTATCTGAGATAAAAAAAAATACAAGAATTTGATTAGATTTGTAATAGAAGTCAATGATCCAGAATGTCATGATACTAATAATAATAATGCACTAGAAATATCTCCATATAACCAGGATTCAAGTAAAATAAACGATACTGGACAGATATAATCAGAGATAATCTGTCTCTAGTAGATATATAATGGAAAATGAGGACAGTGTGAAACTTTCTTTTGCTAAACAGTTAAAAAAAAGTTGTACCCTGATATAATAAGTGGGGGTGGGTGATATGGCACAATATTTTTAGGGTATAATATCGTTCACGATATTCAAAAATGTTGGCGATATTATCACGTTCAATACGATATGGCACACCCCTACATCCCATTACACTTCATTTTACCCCCACCCCACACTTGTGGCCCTCTAGATGATGACTTGTATATCTGGCCCAGGGCCAAACTTAATTGCCGACCCCTGGCCTAGGGGAGGGTGTCCCAATTGTTGTTGGAATAGAGGGGTAAGGTCAATTGTGTGGGCTACATGACTTTTGAGAACTACTTTTGAGTTATCACTAATAATGGCAAGAAATCCCTACATAAGTGGTATTTTCTTTGTTAAAAATTATGATGGTTATTGCATTATTTTAGTTTAATTTAGGTGTGATGTATTATATATACACTATATAGTCCTTTTCTTTGTAAAAAAAACACTACTTTTGTCCTTTTTTTTTTTTTTCGTCAGCTATAGTTGCTACATTTCCTGTTCCAGCTAAATGGCAGGTACTGATGCTTCTGCTTTTAAGTTGAAATGAAGAAAATCGAACATGAATCTAGTAAATAGCTTCAGGTCCCTAAAGAATTATTATTATTATTTTATTTTTTTTTTTTTATTGAAGGGCGAATTATTTCAATTTCCACTTCCCCTGGTATCTATGGTTCCAAAGGAAAATGAATGAGAAATGGGATTGGGCCCAAATGTGCAAAATTCTAGAACCACAACTGTATGCTAATAATTTCTTATTTTCTATTTGTATTGTTAATTGAAGAGTGGGTTCTGTTGTATATAACAAACTACATCTGGACTTTTAATAGCATTCAGTTCCTCACATCTCACATCTGGCTCATTCTGCTGCTGCAGTTGCAGACAGAAGGAACTTTCTGCTGAGCACGGCTCTGTGTTTTTGCTGCCGCTGACGGTAGCGATTTTTTCATGTCTGCTCCATTGAAAACAATGTTAAGCTGTCATCCAGCTACTATTTCTAACTGGGCAGCTGTGGCTTACATGTTAGAGAAGTGGGCTTGGGGATATAAGGTAAGACAAGTTTGATATCTAAATTACACTGTGCTGCTGTGGATTGGCTAATGTGGGTAGTTTTAATTTTGTTTAATAGTTTGGACCAAGTCATAAACATTTGATTATTGAGAGGAGACTGAAGAGAGGTGAGATATTTTGACACTCAGTGAACATTTTAGGCTAAATTTTGGGCTGAGCTTCTACATGCTATCTTTGTCTCTGATAAGCAGATTCGGAAGGGATGACACATGAAAGAATTTATATCTCAAAAATGCCCTGAAATATTGTCATATTATGTAAGGGCAATGTGGGCTATCAGTAACTTTTTTATAACATTTTTTTAGGCTTATATCAAAAGGAAAAGTCACACTGTTCTTATTTCCTATTAAATCTGAATCTACTAGCGACAGGTTAGTGATATCTGTCCAGCATCATTTTTTAAACTTCAGTCCTGGATATATAGAGAGAATTATTAATATCATGATATGTTGGATCATTGACTTCTGTTACAATATGGTGAAAATCTCAGTTAAAAGTGTACCCTATCATTTTGTTTGCAATAATATCAAAAAATACACTTCATTATTAACATTTTGTTTCAGGAGTGTATTTGTGAAATATATGTTAGTTTTTCAATTCAATGATTTTTCATATCGCCAAGAGTATAGTTTTTGCAAAAATACACTGAAATATTGTGATACTATTTTTTATCGCCAACCCTTAGTGAGGACACTTGGGTCATAAACACATAAGCAGGGTATGTGTTTTCGTTACCACTTTAAAATAAGACTACCTTTATAAAGGGTTTATACATGGTTTACAATTAGTTTAATAATGGTTACTGATTAGGTTGTAAATGCCTTAAAAATCATTAATAATCAGTTATAACACATACTGTACGCAGAAAGGGCAATAATATAGATGGCTGTGCGTTCACTGTTTGGCAAACAACAGTTCATTGTTGCCCTTTCTACAGTTTCTCTCTGTTATAACTGGTTATTATTGATTTTTCAGGCATTTACAACCAAATTATTAACCATTAATACACAAATTGTAAACCATTTATAAACCCTTTATAAAGGTAGTCTTTATAAAACCCTTTATAAAAGTGGTACCATGTATTCTATAGTATTTATAGAATTTTAGACACTAATAATGCTGCATAGGGCTGCAACGATTAGTCGATATAATCAACAATGACAATTATTAAATAAAATAATGACTCTAAATGTTTATTGTCGACTAATCGTTACTTTGTAGCACCACTCAAAGTACTAGGGACAAAAACAATTAAAGGTAGAGTAATGTGCTCACTCATTTTACACAGTTTACACTCAACTTCAAAAGTGCCCAAACACAACAGATTACACATTTCTTCAAATTTAATTCTTATGTTCAGCTTTTTCTATTGTTTAAAAGTGATAGAGAAAGCTAGGATCAGGAGCCGTATCCACAGCAACCAGAGATGGACAGCATGGCAGAAATAATCGTTGACTAATCGACTAATCGGAAAAATAATCATCAGATTAGTCGCCTATCAAATTGATCATTAGTTGCAGCCCTAATACTGCAAATATATCAGTAGCCTGGGATGAACTTGGTATTTTATTATAAATACTACTAGTAAAGCAGCTTACGTGAATATGAGGCTTAACCCATGTTTATAAAACTACCCACAGAGTAGTTCAGTATTTATTTATTTTTGTTCATTGCCTTTTTTTCTCCACTCGAAAGCCCTTATGTAAAATGATTGGATAATGATATGCTGATATTTTTTTTTTCTCACCTATTTAAAAAATCAAAACATTCTCAAGTGAAAGCCACCAGAGGCAGGAGAACCAAAACCCGACAACAGACTTTTTTTTTTTTTTTTTTTTTTTTTTTCCAGAGAGAAAACAACTCCCTATTACACGAACACTTGAATTCAAAGCAATGCTGGCAGCTACTCTTCCCCCACCCCCTTCTATTGTTTTCCTCTTTCATTCCATTTACACTTAAAAGCTGCGCAGGAACATGCAATAGGGGAGGGATGAGAAAAGAGAAGACAAGACACTTTAATCAGCACGCAAGAGAGAGAGAGAGAGAGAGAGAGAGATTGAATTATTTCACTATTGAAAGGAGTTTGGCTGAAACGGGCTGTTCGGGGAGTGTCTGAGGAGGGCGGTTAAATCTTTAATGCACGATCCGCGCATTCATTACTGTCAAAGGCCAGACAAGGTCAGATCAACCTTTCACACCAACAACAAACCAGCGTTAAAGCTTCACTTTAATCACTTCAGCAGCATTTGCTAATTATTCATTTATCCCTGTCTAATTAGAAAAGTGCCAGGCTGTTTGACTGCCGTGCACTATTACTAAGACATCACCTTAGAGACGAGGGGGGGTGGGATGGGGGTGCAGCGGCACGGAGGGGGGGGATTGGGAACAACAATGGATGCAGTGAAATTTATCACAGGCCTTTATGTTTATTTATTCACACTCAAACTCTCTCACATACACACAAGCGCACACACACACACACACACACATTAATAATGATATGCTTTCTATTATTCCTCACCTAGATAAGCAGGTTTATTAGTTTGCGCTACACAGCCGCAGTGCTGAGAGGAGTGGGGATGGCTGCAGGAGATAGAGCTGCTGGAGGGAAGGAGAAGGGCAGCTTTTTATGCAGGAAATCATATCACCGCTCTCTCTGATGATGCGCTGGGTTGTCGCTCTGAAACAGCTGAAAGAAGGTGTGCGTGTGAGAGAGAAAGAGAGAGAGAGAGAGAGAGAGAGAGAGTGTGTGTGTTTGTGTGTGTGAGAGAGAAATAGAGAGAGAGAGAGAGAGAGAGAGAGAGAGTGTGTGTGTTTGTGTGTGTGTGAGAGAAAGAGAGTGAGAGAGAGAGAGTGTGTGTGTGTGTTTGTGTGTGTGTGAGAGAGAAAGAGAGAGAGAGAGAGAGAGAGAGAGTGTGTTTGTGTGTGTGTGAGAGAGAGAAAGAGAGAGAGATAGAGAGAGAGAGAGTGTGTGTGTGTTTGTGTGTGTGAGAGAGAAAGAGAGAGAGAGAGAGAGAGAGAGAGAGTGTTTGTGTGTGTGTGAGAGAGAAAGAGAGAGAGATAGAGAGAGAGAGAGAGAGTGTGTGTGTGTTTGTGTGTGTGAGAGAGAAAGAGAGAGAGAGAGAGAGAGAGAGAGAGTGTTTGTGTGTGTGTGAGAGAGAAAGAGAGAGAGATAGAGAGAGAGAGAGAGAGAGAGAGTGTGTGTGTGTTTGTGTGTGTGTGAGAGAGAAAGAGAGAGAGAGAGAGAGAGAGTGTGTGTGTGTTTGTGTGTGTGTGAGAGAGAAAGAGAGAGAGACAGAGAGAGAGAGAGTGTGTGTGTGTGTGTGTGTCTGGAGATGTGGGGTTGAGGGAGTGTTGATAATCACAATTTTACAGCGTATAATATGGGTACTGATAATGAGCTCTTGTGTGTGTGATACTTCCACTGCGATGGCTCAAGTGTGAGTTTGTTAAAACCTTGCAGTCATTAATAGATAGTCATACATAATTTCCCTTTAGAGATGCACTGTAGGGACAGAAGTATTAGGACACCTGCTTGTTTATTGTTTCTGATGGACAGTTCTGGTCTAAACAGGAGACTTGAGGAGCACATAAATTCTGTTGTGATTTGGGCAGCCGTGGTTTTATGTTTTTTGGATACAATCCAAAATCGGGTTAGCACCCGAACATCCCTTTCAGACAGCTTCCACTTACAGTGTCCACAGTTAATCCTGTTGGATGTGGTTGGTCCTTCTTGGTGGTATGCTGACATTACCCTGGATACCGTGGCTCTTGATGCATCACAAAGACTTGCTGTCTTGGTCACAGATGCTCCAAAATTTTGAACTCTGGTATGTCACCCATAATGTTGTGTGCATTGCAATATTTTGAGTTAAACTGTGCTCTTACCCTGAATTGAACCTTCACACTCTGCTCTTACTGGTGCAATGTGCAATTAATGAAGATTGGCCGCCAGGCTGCTCCAATTCAGCCATGAAACCTCCCACACTAAAATGACAGATGTTTCAGTTTCATTGTCCAACCCCTGTAGATAGCTGATAATATTATACAGGTCACCATAAAATCAAATCATAATATTTGCTCCCCCCCTGAGAGATTTGGCAGGAGCCACCACTGCTTTCTAATAGAATTTGGGACATCGCTGTGAAGATTTTAGTTTTCAGATTAATTTTGTTACAAAAAAAAGCTTTTATTAATTTCACATTACAAATATTAATTTCTCATCTGCATAAACTTTTAAGAATGTATCATTCAGCCATTCAGTTAGTGTAGAAATCGTATGCATTGACATTACAGGCTGATGAAGTTACCAAGCTATTAACAGTTACTTAAATGCAGTCAATAAAAAAATGGCCAAGAGAGTCATTGCAAAAAAGAAAAACAAAAAACAAATAAAACATCCCCAAACGCCGAATCTCTCTGAAGTGGTAATTATGAACTATTGAAGATGAGACTTGTTTCTGATTAATTAAACAAAAGTAATGAATGTATTTATATATATATAGGTCTTGGAATTGTTCAGTCAAAATAATCACAGGCGGCTGAGCATTGGAGCAAGTGGAGTACACGCCTCATTAGAGAGGGAGCAAACATATATTCCCACCTCCGTATTTATGCTCAGTAGAATTTAACTTCTGTATTCTGAGAGAAAGCATTCAATTTTGCTGCTACATTTAATCTGGAATGTTAAAGTATGTTGCATTCTTTCTTAGAGCTCGTTACGGCCAGAGGAGAACCACTGCTTCACCTCTCTGTTCCTCACAGCAGTTGATCAACAAATATAACAGATATGGACAATGTGATTTAAAAGGAGCATTTTAGATACACGGACACATGTCTGTTAAAAAAGCTTTATAAATAATTCATAAGCTGTTTTGTGGTTTTAAAGTATAACCACCAACAGGTAGAGAATAGAACATGCAGGTAAAGAAAACTGTATTTAGAATTACTATTATAATTCATGTTTTGTAAATATTTAGTATTGTTATCGGCCAGAACTTTGTTTAGATGTTTATACTTTGTTTAGATGTGCTTTAGCAAACTGTTTTAACAAGTAAATCCAAGAAAAAGAGGAAAATAAAAACTTATCTGTTGGTTGTTTGCTATGTTGGGTGTCATCTTTGTCAGTGGTAAAACTGTTGTTTATATTTTGGGAGACTTTTATTGACAGGTTTCCCTTCAAAATAGCAGGATGTGACATCACAATATTTAATGTCTGCTGCCATTAAAAGGGGCACTAAACCCCTTGATTTTAATTGATTCCACCCTCTGCTCTAATTTGAAAAAGGCTAAAAAATGGGAGGAGTAATTTGGAAAGGGCACTGGATGATGTATGGGTTTAGAGTCAGCACAGGAGAGAGAGCTGATTGGCTGAGCTGAAGCAGCAGCAGCAGTGTGCCTCTTATAGAGATGAGATGCAGATGGTTGGACTTCAGCAGGGGGGCGGTTTATTGATTGACTGATCTGCATATTGTGATGTGTCAGCGTACAAAAGTACACAGAAACATCATTCTCTCTCATTCTCGAACTTCCTGTGCTGTGGATCTTTAAATGCACTATATTGCCAAAAGTATCCGCTTGTCTGCATTGTGTTTGGTCATGTGAGTGTTGGTATATGTTTATATATATATATTGGGTGTGACGAGATCTCGCGAGATTAAAACGTGACGATATTTCTCGTCAAGCTTAAACCTGTCTCGCGGGAAAAAAAACACAGTTCAGCATGGACTTTTTAAGAGGGATCTGGCAACACAGTAGCGATAGCAGCGAGTGTGGTGGCTGAGCAGTGAGAGCAGCTTTCAGCAGAAAAGGAAAATTCAGGCATTTGTATAGAAGATGCTTCTGCTACTTTTAAGTTGTATGTCTGGCTGCATTTTGGCTCCAGTGGAAACAATAAACGGTAACAGAGTGACCAACAAGACTCAAACCATATATAAATACTGTAAATAAATCCTACACGTGACTGTTTCATACGCAGTTGTACTAATCCCTTAGCTCTGTACTGTATTTAAAAAAATGTTCTGTCTCTGTTTTACTTCAAGCATAGTCTTAATATGACTGGTTATGGTTATGAATAGTTAAATTACAAGAGATTTAGGAGAAAAAAACACAAACCATAGACTTAATATGACTGGTTGTGCTTTGCACTTATTGTTTGCACTATATAAGACCTAGAAAAGTTTTATTTTTATTTTTTATTCTTATTCTTATTTCTATTTCTTATAGAATCAATGCGTGAGAGATTTTTTATGATTTTGTCAAATAAAACTCTAGTTTTCAAGCCATTTTTCATTTTTGACGTTTTCTTTAAATTTTTATTTTAAAATCTCGTCTCGTTCTCGTGAACCCAGTATCGTGTCTCGTCTCGTCTCGTGATATTAGTGTCTTGTCACACCCCTAATATATATACATGTATGAGTTATTGAGCATGGTATCGCTGTGCATGCATCATTATTCAAAATAATGGCTTACTTTTTGAAATTTCGACTTTGGATACTAAATCCTCTCAAAATATAACTGTATTTTTTTTTATTAATTTTAATAAAATATTTGTGTTCTACCTGGTAGGTGTTACTTACCTTTGCTTTGATTTCTTCACTGTATTTTTTTTTTTTTTTCAAATAGCAGCAGTTTGACATTGGAGGGCTGTGTGGTAGTCCTGCACGATTTTGTCCCATCTCTGCAGGAAATTGGTATAATGTGTCCTGCGCTCTTCAGCATACTAAATATGTTGCCCCTCTACTGCTTTACAGTCCTGTAGAGAGAGACTGACTTCATCTATTCAATAATAAATAATTTTCTGCTGAAATAATGGGAAAATAATGATCATCACCACTACCTAATTTTAAATGAACTAACCTCACCATCAGCTATTTATTATGCAAATGAATTAAATTGTAGGATTCCTCCACATGCATCTGCTGTGCTGCTCCCTTTAATTACAAACTTTTTAATTAAGTACACAGTTTTTTTAGGCATTAGATTTGTTTTATTTGCATGTTGACACCCTGGGCATCATTTTTGATTTTCTATTTCTAAGCTCTGCTGTGTATTCCAGTCATTGTTCAGTAATCACTGCTGTCCACCTCATAAGAGCATTTTTTTAACAGGGTCCAATAATGTTTGAATCTTATGATACTATGGCTGCACCAAATATTTTGCAAAAACACAAGTGATATAATTACTATTTAAAGTATACAATGGGGGAGAAATCTTACAGGCAGAGCAGAGAAAAAGTTCATTTTTATGCTCTACATGCATAAATTAAGCAAAATCAAAGCATCTTTTAGCATCACTTATTATGCTTTGTATCAGTTTACTTTCTATTTTAAATGGCTGTTTTTGAGATGAAAGCAACAAGCTGTACAGGCCTAGAACTAACATTAGCTGAACTAACTAAGATTTTTTTATGTTTACCAAAAGTTCATTCACATGTGACTTAAAGAGCACTCCTGATGTAGATCTATAACTAGAATAGCAGTGCTCCGATAAAGTTATAAGGTATTTTTTTTTTTATTCTAATACAACTTGTAAGGTAAAATTGTTGTGCTTTGTTGGTATGCCTGTGAGGAATATTTTTAAACTGTAGTTTTGAGAAGTAAGACACAAATACATCTATGGTTTATGTTTATTTTTATGCTCTACATGCATGAATTAACCAAAATAAAGTCCATCATCACTTATTATACTTTGTATCATTATCACTTATTATACTTTGTTTTTGAGATGAATGCAACATGCTGAATAGAGCTAGAATAATTGCATTTAATAATGACTTGAAAAGCACTGCTGATGTAGATTTAGAACCAGAATAGCAGTGCTATAGAGATAAAGTTATGAGATAAAATTGTTGTGGTTTGTTGGTATGTCTGTGGGGAATATTTTTTTTAAAAAGTAGTTTTGAGAAGGAAGACACGAATACATTTAGGCTGTTAATCTATGCCAGGGGTCGGCAAAATGCTTCTCCGGCCAGCGATTATATTCCTCCCCTCTCTCTGTCGCACTTGACATGACTTTAGTTGACTTTAGTTTCCGCCTGTTCTCTTTTTTTTCCCATCTTGGGCTCCCTATCTCCTTATTAGGTAATTTTTTTCCCTGGCCGTGTCTCAATTCACTAGCTGGAGCAGTGGTAGTGTATTGGACCGCGACCCTGACGACATGAGTGTTTATTTATTTATTTTTTCCTTTCTTCTTGGGTTTACCTGCTTTGAGATCAACTGTTCTGCAATTGGGTTCAACAACTGTCTGGTCTGGAGAGCTATTTGTCTGTAGCACTCCATCCCATTACACTTCATTCTTCATTTTTCAAAACAGATTTTTTTTTGTGGCCTGCCATGCTTGGAAAATATCTGGCTCACGGCCAAAATTAATTGCTGACCCTGATCTATGCTATGCTAGAAAAAAGTGGAAAATTATTGCAAATCTTTGAAAAATGTTTGGTATTTAGATTTTCTTTTGAAGTTTAAATTTGTTTAAGTTTAGGTTTTGGCCAAAAAATGATCATTTTGGTGCATCACTAGATGCTACAATAGACAGAGTCTGATTTAAGTCATCAGGGATGAGAAATTAACGATTCATAATTATCTGTATGACCACCGTGACTTCAAACAAATGATCAGGGAATTTGATAGGTTATGTTTTCAGGACGAGCCCCTCCCCTCTTGATGTCATACATTCTGTACAGCTAATGGAGCAGCTGCTCCTCTGTCAGAGTGTCAGAGTCTCAGTGCTGTTCCCTGTTTCCCAAAAGCTCCATAAATCATTGTACCTGGTAGAAAACATGTTTAATCTGATTATTGATTACCAGTCCGGTCCAGACTGTCATTTTCACATTATTCACTGAGAGAAAGCTGGAAGGTGTGGTCTGAAAATTCTCAGACTGCTTTATTTGAAACTGTTGGGAAGCAGTAAAGTTCACATTTGCCTCTTAAGCCACACCCCTCATGTTTTATAAACTAGTGGAGAAATTGATCTCATGCCCAGTTGACTGGACTGTATCAGTAACACAGTTTAATATCGGAGACCCCAGGGGGTGGGAGGATGCTTTAGGCAAGGTGTAAAAGGGCAGCACATATCTGTTCTTTTTTCTTTTTTTATTTCATCCAGCAAAACAAAACCGAAAGGCTAAATTTCAGCTGCCTGCAGCAACTAAAGCTTGCAGACCTTTTCTGGCCTGGTCACTGCTTGGAGGCATGCTGATGACCTCCTGCAGCTCTGCTCTAAACTACCCATCTGCTCACCCAGCCCCAGCTCTTTCTGACTTCTGGATGAATTAGTTCACCAGCAGCTCACCTGATTTACTAGAATTAGTTCTGGATGATTTTCTAGATTAATTTGGTTCATTCGGATTACAGTGGAAAAAAATGGAGCAATCACGATTTTACATATTTACATACAGACATCTTTTTAATCTAAAATATCCTAAAGCGCTACTCATTTCTGAAGTGTTTATTCGTCTTATCTTGGTTAGCTGTAGGGCTGCAGCTATCGATTCTTTTTGTAATCGGGTACTCTACAGAAAAATCGATTTGATTAATCGAGCAATCGGATAAAACATTTTTGTTTGGTTAAAGAGCAATTAAAAAGGCATTTCACTTAATAATGAATGACCAATTGGTTTCCTTGAAGAAATCATGCATTTAGTTTCCAGCCAAAGTAACTTCAGTTTAGCTAACTTTAAAATTATTATTGTTTATATTCTGAATTCCACAGCGCTGTGTTTACTGTTTACATAAAGCATGTATTAATTCGAGAACTTGTCTCTGTTCTAATAAACTAGACAGTGTTTCTATTGATACGCACTCCAAGGCGCTGTCATTATGTTATTAAGGTATATTAATGTTAATCTCATTGATTTATTATAAGTTATATTTACCTGCTCTCTCGGCGTCCTCGCGTCTCAGGTGTCCTCAGCTCAGATGGTGCAGCATTAAAACGCGCTGTTTTGGGAGGCAAGGATGCGCTGCACTGAATACAGGTCACCGTTCCAACATAAAATGCTTTTATTCCTTTAAAATCGCTGTTTTCTCTCACCGCTTGCATTTTTGCCGCTGCTCAAACCTCCGTCTCCTTCTTCCCGGGCGAGGGTGACATAACGCTGAGCGCGTTGTCAAAATAAAAGTTGCGAAAATACCATGCGCTGAGTTTATTAATTAAATAAACGATTCCTCGAGGCACAGAAGATTAATCGATCAATTTTTTAAATCGAGTTACTCGATTAACTCGAGTAATCGTTTCACCCCTAGTTAGCTGTGCCTCCCACAGACTAACGCAAGGAATATTTTCTAACCATTCCACTCAGAGGACTCAGCTCATACCAAAAATTCCCAACATATTTGTGTAATCTGCTCTCACTTCGTTACAGTTGCTATGATTCCCAAGATTAGTTTAGAACTGGGCGGAAATGCTTTTTCCTATTTCGCTCCATGGTCTTGGAATAACCTTTGAAACAAATTGCAGCTTAATGAGTTGGTTTCTTTAAGTGAGTTTAACACCCTGGTGAAAAGTTCTGTGATGGAAAAACAGAATGTATTCTCTGTCTGTTTTGTACTTTCATGTTGATTATTTTTTATTTTTTTTAATGTAAACAGTTTGTTGTGATTTTCTGTAATATGCCTGATATGAACGCATGGGCTTAAAAACAATGGGTACCACTTTAAAATAAGACTACCTTTATAAAGGGTTAATAAATGGTTTACAATTGGTTTATTAATGGTTACTAATTAGGTTGTAAATGCCTTAAAAATCATTAATAACCAGTTATGTGGCTGTGGGTTCACTATCTGGCATACAACAGGTCTACATACATTTCTATGTATGTGTTATAACTGATTATTAATGATTTTTAAGGCATTTACAACCTAATTATTAACCATTAATAAACTAAACCATTTATAAACACTTTATAAAGGTAGTCTTATTTTAAAGTGGTACCAAATATTGTTTTAAATCATTTATTCACTCAATGAGTCGACTTTACCCAAAGCCTCTGAACACCGAACAGATTATATATAATCTTGTTTGTTTTAAAATTGTTTTTCTTTTACAGATAGTAGTCATCTGTATTAGTATTTTTAGTAGGGGGGTGAATCTATTCTATATAACTATTTAAGCCATATCTTGAATAAATTATTAATTTGATATGTAGTAGATGATGAATTTTGGCCTGGATATGTCAAAGTATTACAATATTATGTGTTGTAGTACTGTACTGATCCTCAAAAATACAATATTGCTATTTAAGTATTAGTTTAGATGGTAAAGATTGGTGTCAGACAGTGGTTAATTTTTTTTTTGTGTCATTTAAACCAAAAAGTCAAAGTTCTAGTGTATGTATGAAATCTAAAGGTCGGCTTTTAGATGTCATACATACACTAGAAATCTTTTCTTGAAAAATCACAGTATTCAAGAGATCACTGGTTTGAATCCCAGTCATGCTGCTTGCCATTGGAAGCCGGAGCCCCGAGAGAGCAAAACTGGTCTTGCTCTCTCTGGGTGGGTAGATGGTGCTCTTTTTCCACATCACTCCCAAGTTGATGTGGGTCAGCACAGGCTTCTGTTGGCTGATGTAACAGAGCTGATTCTCTGCGCTTTCTCCAGAAATATAATACTTAACCCTTGTGTGGTGTTCGGGTCTGTGGGACCCGTTTTCATTTTTCATCAAATGATACTAAAAAAATATTTTTTCTAACTCAAACTCATTGGCATTGGCTCATTTTTTTGTGAAAAACATATATCAAAACACATTTTCGATAAACACACACACTGTACACCCCCCCCCCCCCCACACACACACACACATTTATATTACATACAGTATGTTTGGCCAAGGGCTAATAAACATTGCTTCATTTGTAAATTTGAAACTAAACAAATTGTCTACTCATATCTTGAGTTTAATTCATTTTCTTTTACATTTTATAAAAAAAATAATAATAAAAAAAGAGTAGCACTTTTTGAAAGAAATGTGACATAAGAAAGGTAAAGGGCAAATATTAACCATGTAAGCTGTTTATATTTCTTGCAATTTAGGTGAAGCAAGCATGTGTAAAGCATTTTAATGTAAAATTTCTTAATTTTTGCTGAATTAAATACAAGTAACAAAGTAAACGAGTAACAAAAAATATGAACACCATACAAAGGTTAAGGGCCATATTGATATATGCCCCTCCTGATATATGAAGTTGATGTACAGTAGCTTGTGATTAGGAAAGGATGTAGTTGAAGTAGTTAATCTGGTGGCAGGCATGTTGCATTTCCGTATTTAGAGGCCGTGTGCTAAAAGCAGCCATGATGGAACTGTCAGAAGAAGTTGTTTAAAGATCTAGTCAGTGGTTATACTTTATATAAGAAAAGCTCAGTTAGTTAGTTATGAAGAGAAGTGTGTGATGAAGTGTGTGGGCACGGCGTGGTGGGAAACATGAGCTGTTTTTAGCTCATGCTGTTGATGTAGTGTTGTTGAGGTTGTGTTTTAATCCACATGGCGCTGGTGGCACTGAGCATGCATTAATGGTGCCAGCAGGGCTAGGTATAGTTAATAATCACCAGGGAGAGCAGTGTGGGTTTATGTTATTGATGTAGTGTGTGTTATTGGTGTGGTGTGTACTGTTGTTGATGTAGTGCAGTGTGTAGAGTCCACATGGAACTGGAGGCACTGAACATGCATTAATGGTGCCAGTGGGGCTGGGTACGGTCTTAGTCACCAGGGAGGCTGATGTTCCTCTACAGTAAATGTATGTGCTAACTTTTTTATGTGCTAAATTTGGGATTCCTGACCTACAACTCTATTTCAGTGAAACCCTGATGATCACTGTGTACGTTGTGAGGTGTTATCTTGTGAGAGAGGCTAAAAAAACACGGGCCTGTGGGCCTAATGGCAAGACGATCTGAATTAGTGGGTATGATAGTGGTTTCCAGATGGATGGGACATTCCATTTCAATCCAAAGTGTCCCATTGGTAGAAGGAAGCATTACGCAAGGAAATTACCACCCACAGTGGGCAGTGCAGTGGGTGGTAAAGATCATACCTGGTGGCATCTTTCTAGGAACTGCCCTTAAGATCAGGCACACAACTCTGGAAGAAATTACGACTGCATTCAATACAGAAAACCTAGCATGCATATCCCAAAGATCAGTGCATTGTTCTTTAGCTTCCATTGAATATCACCAAGTTCATTTATACGGCTTCAAGTAATGATTATTATTTTAGTAGTTGACTAATCTAATGATTATTTTTATAATTTTTTGTCAGCTATTATTTCTGCCATGTTCTTTATCTTTAAAAACAATAGAAACAACTGAACATAAGATTTAAAAGTTATTCAAATGTCTAGATGTTGTTTAAACGTGGAAATTACTGATATTTAGCGAGTAAGTATGTTATCTGTTGTGTTTGGGCTAGGCTAGGGCTGCACGATATATTGTTTAAGCATCGTCATGGCGATGTGCACATGCGCGAGAGTCGCATCGCAGGATGTGTGATGTCACTGAAGGAAACTATATCAAAAAACGTTGTGTTGCAATGTTTTGATTCTTGACACAAGAAGAACATACACAGCGCTGTCTCTGTGTCTGTGTGAGTGTCAGGCTGCTGCTGCCTCCACGAGAAGCACAAGAAGGAGGAGGAGTATGAGGGGGAGTGGGGTTGGCAGGTTGGTGGGTTTTCCTCGGGCTTCGTGTGCTCTGTGCCGACTCAGCTCTTGATCGGGGGGCTGGTGACGTCACAGGCCCTACATTTTTTAATATCGCAATATATATTGCTGCAGAAAGAACATTTGCAATGTAATTTTTTTTTCCAATATCGTGCAGCCCTAGTTTGGGCACTTGGAGATGCAGACTAAGTTGAGTGTAAACTGCTTGAGTGAGCCATTTACTCATCTCCCATTGCACTTATGTAAAAAGGTTCTGTTACAAAAATACAATGATTAATCAACAATGAAATTCATAGCCGATTTGTTGATTTTACCGACGAATCGTTGCAGCCCTAGTCATGGGGTATGACTTCAGCTTTTGTTCTGTCAGTGTAGATAAAAGTATAAAAGACATATTATATTGGTATATTGCTTTTTTGGCTTTTTCCTTTCTTTTTGCAATGCTATTGTACTCTGGTTTCTCTCAGATGTTGTAATGTTATTAAATGTGTGATATTAAATATGTATCATGTATGATGTGTTTGTGTGTGTATGTGTGTGTGTGTGTGTGTGAGTGTGTAAAATTCATGTATGTTATTTGCAAATGTAAAGTGTATCAGATCACTGTGTGTTTTTAACCCTTCATTCTTTCAGACAGTAACAAGTATCTTTCTCTCTCTCTCTCTCTCTCTCTCTCTCTCTCTCTCTCTCTCTCTCTCTATCTCTGCTTGCGTATGAAGGAAGTTGAGGTAAGTGTGATAGAGAATCCATAATGTTTCATTAACTTCATTTAGTCTCTCATCCCTCTTCATTTTCTCACATTTTCAGTCATGTTTTACTATCTATCCTGTCTCTCGCTCTGAAACAGGTGTTCTCACTTTTTGTTTAAAGGTCTCCTTCCGCTAAAATCCACTTTTTCTTGCTCTTTGTAAAATACTATAGGTCTTGTCTGCAGTAGATAGTAAAAGAAAATCCTCAGAAATACGAGTTGATCAGAGAGATGTTAGGGTGTCTATGTTAACCAGTGACTTCATGGCCTCGCCCACATCGGCTCAGGACAGCGTTGAAGCCGGAGTAGGAAGGCGGGTGGGTCATCGCAGCCTGGGGGTGGGGGCTGATTTGGGGGGTTGGTTGGTGGTGTGGTGATGGTGAGTGGTTGTGTGACTGTATGTCCTGTACATATGCAGTATTGACAATAAAACTTCTTGCGCGAGAAGCGCAAGAAGGAGGGAGAGCGTGAGTGGAGGGTGGGGTGTTGGTGCAGGAGTAAACACGAGGTAACTGCATGCCTCCATCCACATGGTTGGGCACGTGCTTATAAATGAACATGTCAAAAGCTGTGCACCTCAGTCCAGCACGGTTTTTCCGGATATTTCCAGTTACAGCTGAATTCACGCTTTTAATCCCAGAAAAAACATCAGCTCACATAGCATTCATTCATACTAGAGGCCACAACTAGACATTACAATAAATGAAAAACGCTGGAATGAGACCTTTAACAGAAACTCACTGTTTCACACTCTCTCCTCTGGTAATATTCTCTCTCTTTCACTGATCTGAGCCACATTGAGTAAAAAATCAGATATGAGTCACTTCAGCCTGGTAATATGAACATAGCCCAAGAGTAGCATAATTGTAGAAAGTAATGAGAGAGCATGATACAGTAAAAAAATGCTTTGTATCATGCAATATTAATATTTTGTACCGTGAAAAGCTGAAGCTTATTTGTAAAACTAAGCTGTTCAGGGACACTTTCTCTCTTATCTGGGTTTATGATTGGGTTCAGGGTTATAATAAGTAACAACTAGGCAGAGATTTTGTTATTTTTGAGCACAGTAAGTAAATAATCAGGAGTGCTCAGTTTTATTTACTGCTACAGTGTAATACTTACTCAGAATGACCTGCCGTTTCTCACATTAGCTACAGTGTGCTCACATAATCAGATACAATACAATATGCACCAAGGATTAATTCTAAGTCATAAAAATAATCATTTATTTTGTTGATATATGATAAGTATCTTTATTACAAGCTTTACCCCTTGTGTAAAAAAAATACACTCTACTTCTCTCTCTCTCTCTCTCTCTCTCTCTTTCTGATCATGAATGAGGTTGGGTACAGAATGTGAAAATGTTATTAGAAAAGATTTTAAGATAAACAGTAGTGGTGTTACGGGTGTTACGGATCACAAACCTCAGATTGATTCGTTTACGGGTCACAGGTCGGAACAAACCGTAACCAAATTTAAGCTTTCATTTATCTTTGTCTTTTTGTTCTTTTGTATTAGTGACCTTTATTCTGACAGTGTTTTTGTTCTTTTGTATTAGTGACTTTTTGACAGTTTGTTTGCTCTTTCTTATCAATGACTTTTATTTATAGTCTCTCTGATGGTGCGGTTGTGCAACACTTTCTTCTCATTCCACATTAAATGTTAGTAGTAGAGTCTATTGTTCTGGGTTCTTTTAATTTTTAAACTCAGCCTGTGTTCATGGAAGACACTCACTCCAACACCTCACACTAATATAGCTCTGTGCAGATGTGCAGCTGTGCTATGTGTCGATGTAATGTTTTTTGGCTTTAAAAGCTTAGTGTTCATAAATGGTAGAAAAATGTCACTTTTGTCCACATGCTCTGTTGATGTGAGAGACTGCTGCTCAGTCTGTATGTTTTCACTGCAGCTCTGAATCAAGACATTGCTCAAATTCGATTTTTCACTGTCCCTGAAACGCCTCACATGTGTACATTGAAACACATTGATATGTGTATAAACGCCGTCTTCTTTTAACCAACAACAAAAAAACGTCATATTTGAGAGACGACTCATAGCTTTATAATGGTGAAATTGATGAGTTAGCAGCTCATATGTGGAGCATCTTTTGCTGGAGTGGATAAACAGTAAACAGCTGGTCGAAAGTTCATGCTCAGGTCGAGGAAGTGATAAAAGGCCAGGCGGTTTGCTTTTGCTGTTTTTTTGTTTTTTTGTTTGCAGCTATAGCTGCACAGCTGCACCAAGAGATGACTGGGTACAAGAGAGGAGCACGTAGTGCATGAGTAAAAGACGTATGTCGCATGTCCATGGATCGGCTATCTATCTGATTTAGGACCACATATGAAAGTGACACAAATCTGATTAAAAAAAAAATATATATATATACAAAAAACGGATTTGGCATGTTCACACAGCAGTGAAAAATTCAGATCTGAGCCACATTGAGCAAAAAAATCAGATTTGAGTCACTTCAGCCTGGTAATGTGAACATAGCCCAAGAGTAACATCATTGTAGAAAGTAACAGTCACAGTAAAACTGTATCATGCTCTGTATCATGCAATATTAATATTTTGTACCGTGAAAAGTTGAATCTTATTTATAAAACTAAGCTGATCAGGGACAGTAGTTTTTTATGGCCTGTATTTCCAGTTTAATAATATAGAGGCTAAGCAGTCTTGGGATGAGGTAACACAGTTAAACAAGTATCTTCAGTGTAGTTATAATATGCGTCCTAAAGGAGTTTTAACATGATGCAGGAAAAGTAGGATTTTGTATCTTCTTTGCTGTGAAACAGGAAGCCAGCGTCACTGATGGAGAAGAGTGATGTGATGTTTGAGAAAAGAGTCAAACAGTTGAATGTTGAATAAGACGAGGTCTATTTAATTTTTTACCAGGCATGCCAGTGAAAAGGGAATTGCAGTAATCTGAATGTGAGGCCATGAATGCAAGAGCAAGGGCTTCAGCATCTCTCAGACTAAGTAAGGGGTGAAGTCAGGCAACGCTGCAGAGATGAAAATGCTTTTAGTGACGGCATATGAGGTTTAGAAATAGCGTATTATCAGAAAATGTAACACGATTTTGAGAGGGGAAGGCAGTGATGCTGTCTATGTCAGCTGTAAATGCAGGAGATATAGGCGTTAATACAGGGGTTGGACAACGAAACTGAAACACCTGTCATTTTAGTGTGGGAGGTTTCATGGCTAAATTGGAGCGGCCTTCATTAATTGCACATTGCACCAGTAAGAGCAGAGTGTGAAGGTTCAATCAGCAGGGTAAGAGCACAGTTTTACTCAAAATATTGCAATGCACACAACATTATGGGTGGCATACCAGAGTTCAAAAGAGGACAAATTGTTGGTGCACGTCTTGCTGGAGCATCTGTGACCAAGACAGCAAGTCTTTGTGATGTATCAAGAGCCACGGTATCCAGGGTAATGTCTGCACACCACCAAGAAGGACCAACCACATCCAACAGGATTAACTGTGGACGCTGTAAGAGGAAGCTGTCTGAAAGGGATGTTCTGGTGCTACCCCGGATTGTATCCAAAAAACATAAAACCACGGCTTCCCAAATCACGGCAGAATTCAATGTGCACCTCAACTCTCCTGTTTCCACCAGAACTGTCCGTCACAACAATAAATTATTGTGGTCTAAAACCAGGTCTTTCAGTTTCATTGTCCAACCCCTGTAAGTTTAAAGTGCACAAATATGATTTTTGGCATATCTAGATTATATCCAGGTCTAAATGTGGACAGCCATAAACTATGCAAATTTTGATTCTGATTTGATTTTTTTTTAGACTAAAAACTAGTGGTCTAGGCCTCGGACTTGACCTTGTTTGGAATCAATCTTGTCTTGGTCTCGGGGTGAGGTAGACTCAGAGACCGTGGACTAAACCGGCCGAGTCTGAATTCTCTGTCTGTGGTGAAGTTCATTAGAAACTGAATCTTTTTTCTATCGTTACTGTACATCAACAGTTCATTCAAACAGACCCAATCGGTCCTTTCTCTGTGTGTCTAAAATCTGCACACAGATTGGCTAACAGTGAAAAACAAGCCCCTCCCACTTTTGTTCAGTATCCAATCATTTTAAGCCATTTTAAATAGTCTGAAGTTAAGTTAAATGTACTCTTTTTCACCGGCTCTCTGGAGTTATACTCTTTGTTTATGTGAATCATTTTGACCTCGGGGACCATGATTAGTTTTTCCAGACATCTAGAAAGAAAGCACAGGCAGAAATAGGTGCAAACTAGTGAGATAACTAACGTTAACAGCGGGCTAGATAACCATAGCAACAAGCTACACTAAGCTGATAAGCTATGGTTAGCTAACAAGCTACAGTTAGCAAGCTAAAATACTAATGTTATCAGGGAGAAAACTACCTTAACCCTAGCAATGAGCTTGCTAACCTTAGCGATGAGCTAGCTAAATACTAAAGCTACCAGGGAGAGAACTACCATTAGTGACGAGCTAGCTAACATTAGCAATGAGCTAGCTAACCTTAACGGTGACCAAGTTAACTATAACAGTGAGCTAGCTAACCTTAACGATAAGCTAGCTAAAATACTAATGCTACTGGGGAGAGAACTACCATTAGTGACAAGCTAGCTAAACTTAGGGATGAGCTAGTTAACCTTAGCAATGAGATAATGTGCTAATATGAGTCCTCCAGCCGTGTGTTCTAGTGAACCTGCAGTAGTGATTCTGCAGCAGATGTGTGCTGTGTGTGTGTGTGTGTGTGTGTGTGTGTGCGTGATGATGACAGTATAAATTCTGTGTGTGATTTCCGCTGTGTGTCAGTTATAGTACGGAGTCTGGCATGTCTTCTGTCCTGACCGTTTAATGCCACACACCCTCCGCACACTCCTCCGTACACGCACACCAACACAAGACCCTGCTGTCTGACTCCACGCTTGACCTGGCAGGCCTGCGGGATCTAACATGCCACTGTGAACCAACATCACAGAGAAAGTGGGAACGAGAGAGAGAAAAGAGAGAGTGACAGAAAAATCAACAGGAGAAAACAACAAACACACAGCAGAGCCAGGATGAGTTTATTTCCGCTGAATTGCTGAACGGTGGAGTGATTTCTCCTCTTCCTCTCCAATAGAGCTCACACAGCAGCCTCACCACGCTCAACAAGAGTGCCACTGTCCACTCCATTAACTAGACAAGACAACTGAAATGTGTTTGTGTGTGTGTGGGTGGGTGTGTGGGTCATGTGGGTGATGGATATCTAGTCTTAGACACCCATCACCAAGACACAAGAGTGCTGATGTTAAATGTGGAGAGACTTGGCGTAAATTTACTGGCCTGGATCTGAGAGTGTCTGACCACTTCCCCCACCCATTATCTATTATCTACACTGCAGAAGATGGTAAAACAATGCTCCCAGCCCCACCCGCGCGAACGTCATCCGGCCTAAGGACTTAAACAGCAAAACATCAGTAATCAGCCCTTTAATCAGTTAATAAGAGCGTTTCTTATTTTCTGGGATTAAAAGTGTGAATTCAGCTGTAACTGGAAATATATGTGCAAAACTGTGCTGGACTGAGGTGCAAAGCTTTTAACACGAGCGTCTACAAGCACATACCCTACCATGTGGATGGAGGCCATGCGGTTACGCCACGTTTACTCCAGCAACACCCGCCCTCGTGCTCGCCCTCCCCTTCTGCGCTTCTCAGGTAGCAGCAGCCTGTCACTCACACAGACACAGAGACAGTGCTGTGTATCTACTTTTTGTGTCAAGAATCAAAACATTGCAACATGACGTGTTTGATTTAACTGCCTTAAGTGACATTGCACGTCCTGCGATGTGACTATTGCACATGTGCACATCGCCATGGCAATGCTTAAACAATATATACCGTGCAACCCTAATATGGACTATAAGGCATAGACTATGAGTAAGCTTAGATTTACAGTATTTTATTGTGGTTAGCAGCAGAGCTAGCCACAGTTAAAAGCAGCGGTTAGCAGCAGCTCTAGCCGCGGTTAGCAGGAGCGCTTATTGCAAGTAAATGCCGTCCGTCAGCACTACACTGAGGAGCCCTACACAGTGGTCCGGTAACCCAGGGCGCTATCTGCTAGCAGTTTGTCTAATGTAGCTTGTTTTAATACAGTAAACACACAGGCTACAGTCCAATATACTCATCTCTGAATAGCACAGAGCTAGCGCTGTGGTTAGCGGCTAATGCTAATACTGCTCAAGTCTAGGTACTGGAGAACGAAACTAAAACTCCTGTATAACGATTTACTTCAGAGGAGTGGCTTTACTGCTCCTTACAACCTGACTGGTAAAATTCATACATAAGGTGCACCAGATTATATGGCGATTTTTGGGAAAATTAAAGGATTGTAAGTGTGGCTTATAGTGCGAAAAATACAGTACTTTCCACATTTGGTTCATATGCTGTTTAACTTTTTGCTCACATCCACTATTAACCATCTCACTGAAAAAGAAAGGAACAGCAGAAATTGTATTTAATTGTCCTATCGAGGCTCCACCCACAAATGCTTCTTCAAATTAATAAGGGACTGTCATGCAAAACATTTGTCATGCTTGTCAAAATAACATTTACAGTGACATTAGTGATTAAGTGTTAATAGTGTTAGAATTTACAACAAAATGATAAAATCTGATAGTAAGCTCTCTAACCAAACAATATTTTGAAGCTTGTGAAACGTTATAATAGTCTGCAGTTAGACTTGAAAAATGTTAAGATTTTCAGCCAAAATATGGAATTAACCAAAATGTCTCTAATTAGAAACAATCCTGAGAGCTACTCAGATCATATTTATGAGATAAGGATAACCCAAGTCATACTCCCTATTCAACTGCTAGATTTTGAGTACAGACTCCCAAAAAAAAAAAAAAAAAAAAAACTTTTATGCCATATTTTCAGAATGTGGTGAACTTATATGTTTCATGGAGAAAGCAGCGTAAAGACCTTTAACACCACTAACCGGTCACCCCTCTCGAGAGACTGTCACTCAGCTCAGTTCAGTGAGTACCAGAACACAGCAGAGCTAACAAACACCACTAACCATAAGAAAAGAGTGAAGAGTGCAGATTACTGTTAACCACATAAAAAAGTACAGCAGTCTGAAGGATGCACTGTTATGCATTTCCAAGTATTTCCTGGAAATGTTAATCTGCCCTTAATTGTTGGTCAGCATTATGTCTTAGACGCAAAAACAGGTTTTAAAGAGGCACTCACAGTTTGTTGTTGCAATTAATTAGCAATTAGCAGGACAGTAGCATTATCTTCTAGATATCTATCTTTTTTTGTTGGTGTTGTGCTTGTTGCATTTAAACCAAACTAAAACAGAGGACAAAAAGCATGTTGATGTGTTTAATGCACTGCTAATGGCTCTGCCCTTTATTCCATTGTTCTAATTAATTGTGCAAGTTAGCAAGGTAGTGCTCACTGAGGTCTGGGGGAAGAACAGAAATATTATTATCAATTGAGCACAAAACATTTTTTCAGCAAGCAATTTTACAAATCGATGTCCCCTTTTTGTGCTCAGTAAAATTAACCAATATTAAATGTGTGTGCTTGTGTGTGTGCTTGTGTGTGTTTGTGTGTGTGCGTGTGAGAGGAGCTCAATAAAGTGCATGTGAGGGCGCAGGAGAGGCGAGTGCGTTTTCATGTTTGATGATGTTTGATTTTTTCAGGTTCCAGAGCTCTTAGCTCTTAATATTTAAAAATGAGGTGAAGAACATAACAGCTTTCACATCTCAAAAATAATTATTATATAACAAATCTGACATTAACCTAGAGTTGTGGAAAATATAAAAAAAAATAAAAGAATGAAATAAAAGAATGATATAAAATAAGATTAAAAATGGGACCAGCCAGCATAGCTTTTGAAGAAGCTTATCAGATAAGACAAATATATTCAGGAGCCAGAAGAGGAGTAAACATAAACAGAAAAACTGAACTGGATGTTTAAATCATTGAAATAAAATGATGAACAGCCCATAAGAGACGTTTCATAGGAGATGCAGAACATCACAGCAGTAATAATGAACATAATCCAATTACAGCTGGACAGAAGTAATTAGTCCTTTGTAATGTATTCTCTTTTCTTGAATAATTACATTAGAGCTGGACTGACTCATTGATATCATCAGAGTTTACAGACATACGATTATTTGTGTAACATGCACCCAATAAAAACAGATATAGCACTAGTACATGTTACAACACTAGTGAACAGAGCCCCAAACAAGAAATTAATAATCACTGTCCACTAGATGTTTTTTTAAAGAATGTGGAAAATGAAATTGAAAATCAGATTCCTGTTAACATCTACAAAGCAAAATAGTTGTGTGAGGTGTTCCAACCATGAATTTACCTCAGTAGTGCTAATTGTATCATACATTTACCTAAACAGTGTTTCTCAAGTCACAATTAATATTAAGTCACATTAATATTCTAGCCCTGCACAGCTCATATTATCGTTCTGCTGGAAATGCTAAATGTTTAGCATATTTTATTGCCTTTATGTGAGTAAAGTGTAAAAATATACTGATATTGATAGGTCAAAAACTATTTTCTGCTCTATTTTCATAAATAAGGTGCACCGGATTATAAGGCACAATAAGCAACACTAGTAATGATGCCTACATCAAAGTGAGCAAGGGGGTTGCCATGTTTCCCTTCTATTGGTGAAGCTGGAGGAAGTGAAAACTGTAATTCTTAAAAAAAAAAAAAATCTGTGAAACAAGTGCTTGATGTTAATTTACACAGATTTTTCTCCTTAAAATAACGTTTATTTGTTGAGTAAAGTGCTTCCGTGTACTAACAGTAATCTAATATATTCAGTATTTTGTCCAAGGATAAGCACTAGCCACAGTTAGCAGCTTAGCCAGCTGCGGTTAGCAGCATAGCCAGCCCCGGTTAGCAGCGCTAGCCGGCCCCGGTTAATAGCAATTCCCACCCTGGTTAGCAGCATAGCCAGCCCCAGTTAACAGCGCTAGCTAGCCCCGGTTAGTAGCATAGCCAGCCCCGGTTAATAGCAATTCCCACCCTGGTTAGCAGCATAGCCAGCCCCAGTTAACAGCGCTAGCTAGCCCCGGTTAGTAGCATAGCCAGCCCCGGTTAATAGCAATTCCCACCCTGGTTAGCAGCATAGCCAGCCCCAGTTAACAGCGCTAGCTAGCCCCGGTTAGTAGCATAGCCAGCCGCGGTTAATAGCGCTGACTCCCATATATACTGTAATCCATCAGAGTAACTTTACTGATCCTTACAACCTGACTGGTAAAATTCATACATAAGGTGCACTGGATTACTAGACGATTTTTGGGAAAATGAGAGGAATTAAGGTGCGCCTTAGAGTCCAAAAAATACAGTATTTGAATCTGCTGTATGCTCTCTCCCACACTCCCTGTTGGCATTGTAAATAGCAGCACTCCAATATACAGCCTTCAAATATGTAATCCTCCTAAAGGAAACACGGTTATAGATTAAAATATATTAAAATAAACCAGCTGTTTTTTGGTTTAAGTTGTTTGATTTTTTTACTTAGAATTTAGGATCCCAATTTAACGGTGCATTGATACCAAAATTGGCTTTTCACACTCTTTTCAAAGTAAAAGTGAATTTGCATGAGCAGAATCTGATCCTGCACTCCTGCAGCACTTCAGGCAGAGTTACAGAGATAGAGAAGAAGCTGCACTTAGCTGGAACTGTGCTTATATACCCCCATAGCTCATCAAGAACAACCTCCTTACTGAAAGCAGAGTTAGAGGAACTGAGACTCACGTCACCACAAGCTGAGAGCAGGTCTTCTCCTGAACCAGCTCAGCCAGATCAAAAACACCTGAAACTGCTCTGAAATACCAGCTTGAGATAATTGTGAGAACAGTGAGAGCAGACCAATAGTAAGAAACGCAATGACAGGAGGGAAAGGGGAGCTAAAAAGAGAAATCTCAAGGATTAATTCTGTTTTAAATATTTATTATTGACACTTCCTGAGACAAGAATAGGGATGATTAGGACTAATGGACTAAAAGAAAAGCTCCAAAATTATTTGGAATAAAGTATTTTTACGTTGACCTCCACTGTCATTTAAGGAGTTTTTTTGTTCTTCTTACATGCAGGGTCTTTGGATGGCAGTAACAATATTTTATTTCTTTAAAAATGAACATAGGCTACGTTCACACAGTAGGTTAAAGTGGACCAAATCTTAGACTTAGTTTATTGTCATTCAATTTTACACCAAAAGTGCTCAAAGGAATGAAATTCCGTTGCAACAGCTCAGTAGTTATGTGAAACATCGAGCAACGGTAACACTTTTTTAAATGCAAAAAGAGCAATTTATATATATTAATACAGTATATACAACTTTACATATACATAATTTACACATACATACAATATATATATATATATATATATATATATATATATATATATATGTAAACACACTATATATCTATATATTGCAAATATAATACCGAAATACTTATATTGCACTGAACAAGTGTTATTATTGTTTGTTGTTTAAACGTCTTGTGGCATATAAGAAAAAATAAAAAAATGTAAGAAATTGAGAAAAATTGTTCTGCATTGAACACTGGAACCTTCTTCCAGCGGACAGCAGTGAGAACAGACAATGATGGGGTGAGAGGGGTCTACAATTATGTTTTGAGATCTGTATTAGAAGAAGGGAGATCCCATCGGCTTGGATATGCTGAATTTGGACATATGTAGATAATACTTGGCAACCAGAGAATTGGCAAAAATAGTGCATAACTGTAATAATCTACTAAGTTTACTTACTAGCTAATTTATCCGAAAATCAGGAATCATGAATTTATATATATATATATATATATATATATATATATATATATATATATATATATATATATATATATATATCTCTGCTAATGAATGAGAAATTAGATATTCATATATATATATATATATATATATATATATATATATATATATATATATATATATATATATATATATATATATATATATGAATATCTAATTTCTCATTCATTAGCAGAGACTGATTTGACCTGAACAGTTACACAGAGAAAATTCTATATATATTTTTTAAATAGGTTTAAATTGTACTGTTTGTCCTTATGAAGCATAATTTGTTGGGTTCAACTCAAACTAGGCACTTATCAAGTAACTGCGCACTGATCACACTATACCCTTCACATTCTAATTGAGAAAACGAAATGAATTCACACTTCACTTATTTCTAAAAGGCTTTAAACTCTGTTGGTAAAAGGATCGCTCATAAGCGGTGAGACACGAGTGATGAAGCAGATAAAACATACGAGCCACTTAAATTAATGTTTACAAGGACAGAGAGTGGTGTGAAATTGGCAATACATTAACAAATCTCATCTCCAATGTGTGACTCAGGGCTGCTGTTTTATCCCAATGCAGCGTAATATATTGTATTATATTATTGTAATATATTGTATTATATTAGAGTGTACAATAGTGCCTGGAGCTGCATACCACTGCTGCTAGACCACCACAGAAGGTGTGATATTACCAAAATGATGTGGAAATCAGGGATCAGAGCACGCATTACAATCGGGCACAAATGAAATAATGACATCTCCAGCTTTCTGCATCTTCCATTTCCGCAGGCAATGGAAAAATAAAGAGGAATCAAACAGAGCTTTCCATTGGAGTTCGGTTTAAAATGTTGACTCAGTACATGAGACCAGTTTCCCATTGTGGCATTTGCTCTTTATACATTTGAATTTGTCCTTTTTTTTCCCAGTAGACTTTTCCTACTGGCTCTCTCCCACACTCCCTGCTGGCACTGTACACAGCAGTGCTCCGAGGGGCTAAGCACAGCCCCCCTACAGTACACACATTCAATGAATGGGAGTTTAGCTAAAATGTTGAGTCAGTACACTGAAGCACTTGCTTTGTGGCAGTGAAATGAAGCATCCTTTTACAAATCAAGAATTTGGCACATGGGATAAATACTCAACTCCACAGTAATGTAAGCATGGGCTTGTACAGAACAGAACAAAAGAGGCATTCAGGAGAGAATTACATTAAATATTTATTATTAAAATATCACGATAAGCCTTAACAATTCAGAAAAAGCAATGTACTTATAAATCAAAACCAAGAGTTGACAAATTAAACAAATAAAGTCTATTCCCTCTGTGTGCCGCAGTTCCTTAATCTCAATAACACATTCAAACACTGGGTCCTAACAGCAAGTAAGCATTTAAGTAGAGACATAAATAAACAATATACTTATAGCAGAAAACAAGTGGATAGTGTGCCTCAGTGTTACAGTTAATGTCCCTACTACACAGCAGAAGAGTCAATGAAAGATGATTGGCATAACCAGATTATTATTGAGGTAACAACTGAATTTTGTGCAGTGCGACAAGTTTGAACCCTGTGATGATGTCAATAGGCCAGACCCATCACCAGCACCAGCACTGTGTATTAATAATTGATTGTAACCTTTAATACTTACCTGACTTTTCTTAGGGGCCTCCCGTGGTCTGCCAGCTCTCTCATGGGTGATCGAAGGGCCCTCGATTGACTAGTGGGGAGGGGGGTGAGACTGCTGCTCTGTAAAACCTGTGGGGGAAAAAGGGAAATGTTATTAATAATATGTGGTGTAGATACTTACCGGTAAAGTGTAATATTTTGGGGATGAGACATGTCTGTAAATAACTGATATCAGTAGTGTGTATAAATAAGTGTTGTATCTGTATGTTTATATGTATGTTTTAGTCACCCCTAGTAATGGTAGCAGCCAATTGTTTGGTGGGCGGGGCTACTGCCTTAAAAAGGGAGGCGTGACTAAATCTGGGGCTCCTCTTTGTATTTGAAAATGGCGTTATTAGAGGGAGGTAGGCCAGCTGTGACCCTTTACTGGCTGATGTGAAGTCAGGTAGCCCTCATTACTTTTAAAACTCCTTTATTTGCATTTTTTGTACAATTTTTCTTTATCATTTTTTTTGTGTGCTGAAAACTAAAATAAAATCACTGGGGATTTTTCACTTACCTCGGATGTGTTCGTCTCTCTCTTGTTGGTGGAGCCCGCCTTCCAGTCCTCCACACGTAAACCCAACAGCAGCAACATTCACAAACCCACATATAAGTTTAAGGGAATAGTTTATCCGATCAAATTTAATTGCATGCACACATACAGTAGATACCTGTTCAAATACATCAAACTTGTTCTCCCCTCTTTTTGTTCTGATCATTTCTTTGTTGCTTATTAATAGGACCCTACAGTGTGTCTTGTGTGTCTTTTCTCCCATTTTCTCCCCAATTTACACAGCCAATTACCTAACCCACTCATTAGGACTCCCCCTATTACTTGCACATGCCTCCTCCGCCACCTATGAAGTCAGTCATCGCCTCTTTTTGAACTGCTGCTGATTGCGGCAGCATTGCCGAGTAGCATCACAGTGTTCGGAGGAAAGCTCAGTGACTCGATTCTGATACATCAGCTCACAGACGCATTGTGTTAGGCGACATCACCCTTCGGAGTGATGTGGGGAGAGAGCACCATCTACCCACCTGAGAGAGCAAGGCCAATTGTGCTCTCTCAGGGCTCAGGTGGCTAAAAGCAAGCTACATGACCGGGATTCGAACTGGCATTCTAATGATCATAGTGGCAGTGCCTTAGTCTGCTGGACCACTTAGAGCCTCAAACATGTTGCATTTTAATAAAACCAGTGAAATTAGGTAAATAGCAGAAAACAATAAAAACTGTACTGTATTTACATAAAAGAGCTACTAAAATAATTATACGGGTCACACACATAAAAGCTGATGTGTTTTTTTAGTATTACACTGAGAGAATCAAGCTGGATGAAGAAGGAAAAAAACAGAACAAAATATCCACCTAGCTCTGCTGTTTGGGATCATTTTGAACTTGAAGACAAACCTGTGTAGCTAAAGTGCCTGATTGTACACCAGACGTCACTGTGGTGGATGGTGGTTTAAACGTCTCACAAAATCGAATACTTTTCTGAATTGAATATTATACATTTGATTCAATCTCAAAAAAGCCTGACTTTTCCCATCGATACTAAGTAGACCTAACCAGAGGTGGAAAGTAATTAATTACATTTACTTAAGTTACTGTAATTGAGTAAATTTTATAAGTAAATTTGTAATTTTTAAAGTAGTTTTTAAAATAGGTAATTTTACTTTTACTCAAGTACATTTTGACACAAGTAATTGAATTTGCTACTTTGGAGTCTGAACAAACACTGCCTGAAAGATCCAAATTATTATGTGGAATAATAGTTCATTAAAACGATTTAATTTATGATTTGTTGTACTTTTTTACATCAAATAATTAAAAGTAACTATGTAACTTTTACTCAAAGAAAATTTTAAATTGAGTACTTTTTACTTTTACTCGAGTAGATTTGTAGATGGGTACATTTACTTTTACTCGAGTAGATTTTTAGCAAAGTAAAAGTACTTTTACTTAATTACAATTTTTCAGTAGTTTTTCCACCTCTGGACCTAACATAAGAGATTTTAAAAAAGCCCAATCGGTGACAGCTGTCACAGCTCTCTTGTAGCCATCTTGGATCTTGTTTTTTTTTTTTTTTTTATAAGGGCTAATTCTCCTCCAATTACTCCAGCCAAACGTACTCCCATTTGTGGCTGGATTCTACCTGATTAGAGCAGGTGAGCAGAGCTACCTGTGGAGAGAGAACCAAGGAAAGAGAGACAAGTCTTACAAAACCCACAAAAAATAAAGAGTTTACACTTATTATTTTTATATCCTGATGAAATTTTGCAGTGTTTATTATTGTTTACCGGCTCTGCACTGTTCAGATTTTTTTTTCCTATTTATTTATTCGTTTACTTTTCATTTCACAAAGTTTGTAACCCCAGCTCAGAAAACACAGATACATTGTTATTTGTTATTCCAGTGTTATTCCAATTTGTTTTAATAGTGCGTGCGTGAGAGAGAGAGAGAGAGAGAGAGAGAGAGAGAGAGAGAGAAAATACAGAGTGTCCAAAATACCACTCCATCAGGAGTTTATATTATAAGAAATTCAGCAGCATCGCCCCCGAGTTCCTACACTGCACTAATACACACAAACTGCCCTACATACTGGGAGAGAACAGAGAGAACTGATCACACTCGCTGCTCAATACATTACAGCCTGTCACAACCTGAGAGACAACCAGTGAAACCGTCCAACAATCATCACTAATATCTGTACTAATATCTGTAATACCTGTTCTGTACTATTATATTGATATTAATATATTAACGTTACCTCTTTCACTTCTATTAATCTAACTTTAACATGCTTTTATGACTACCTTTACTTATTTTCTTTATTAATAACTCAACCTGTTTAATATTACTGTTTTTTTCTCTCTCTCTCTAATCTGTAGGTTTATTTATGTATTTTATTTTTGTTATTATTAGTAGTATTTTTTTTCATAATATGTCTGTTTACTTGTATTATTAATTGCTTTGGCAATAGTGTATGTAATTACATTCATGCCAATAAAGCACCTCTGAACTGAACTGAGAAAGAGAGAGAGAGATAGAAATATGGAATTAAGGTTGGCTCAGCCTGAAGGTGCTGCTACATTAGAAATGATTTGCAAACTGAGAGAGGTTTGCTAGTTATGGAAGCAGACTGAGTTTTAGGATGTTCAGCGTTTGCTCTGTGTGACTCTAGGCTGCAGCCCTGTGGTCTTATATGGCCTAGTTTGTCATGGCCAGCCGTGACCTTGGTCTGGTCCAGAAGCAGTGTGATTCACCTGCTTATTTTCCCTTGTCTCACCCAAATCTCTCTCTCTCTCTCTCTCTCTCTCTCTCTCACTCTAGGTCTCACTCGTCTTCCTGCATGACTATAATCCTACAGTCTGATATAATCCTGCAGTCTGATTGCGGTTCTCAGATCTGCAGCCCGTGTCTGTCACCCTTCTCTATCGCTTCCCACCGCTACATTCCTCTTTAATGCAATTACTCAGTGCTCTCGCTCAGAAACACACATCACTTCCAGGCTAAAAAAGCAGCTAATGAATATTCCATTGAAGTATTTGCTCACGCTGCCAACGGGCCTTGTGACTCAGGACGCCGCTGGTGTTTGGGTTGAAAACGCAGAACTGTTTGAAACGCCTCGGCCGTGGCTAATGTGCCGTGAGATTTGCATTGGCTCTGTCAGAGAGTAAAAAAAAAAAAGCAAAAAAAAAAAGTATCAAGCTGGCAAATCAAACTCCATCCAGCTCACCAGCTTCTCTGGGCTCGTTTATCTGGCCTGTCTCCTCCATTATCAGAAGCTGAAATGATGAGCTGCCGTTGCGTTTGTAAATAAATAAACAGCCTTTTCTCTTTCTGGATTCGCTCTGGTTGGAAACAGCAGAGATTTGGTCAAATGAGCGAACAGTCTTAGTCTGATATCTGATAGAACAAAGAGAAGAGGGGTGATAGCGTGTCATTTTTTGCAGGAATACAACAGAGGAAATGTGTGTGTGTGTGTGTGTGTGTGTGTTTCTGTTTGTGTGTGTGTTTTTTTGAACAAGATTAAAGTTGAAAGTAGCTTTTGAACATTCCTCGATTTTTTTTACATCTTACATATTATATGTTACTTTTTTATTAGTAATTCAGTTCATAATGTGAAACTCATATACTATTTAGATGTATTACACACAGAGTGAACTATTATAAGTGTTTAAGCTAATGAAAAACCAAAAATCAGTGTCTCAAAAATCAGAGTCTCAGACTATTTGAATATTATATAAGACCAATTGGTACTTTTGGCAGTGTGGGCAGTGTGCCAAGTCCTGCTGGAAAATGAAATACACATCTCCAGTAAAGTTGTCAGCAGCAGAGGGAAGCAGGAAGTGCTGTGAGAATTTGTGGGAAAACAAAACTGCACTGACTTTAGACTTGATAATAAAACACAGTGGATCAACACCAGCAGATGACATGTCTCTCCAAACCACTTATCACTGATTGGTGGAAACTTCACACTAGACTGTGTGTCTCTCACTCTTCCTCCAGACTCAGGTTGCTTGATTTACAAATGAAATGTAAAATTTACTGATGATCAGTGATGGTTTGGAGAAAACAAGACAAGACAAAACAAAGTGCTTACATGTAACGTAATACATATTCATAAAAATAAATATATGTATATTGCTTGTGCATATCATAGGTTCCAGTGCTGACTGCATAGCCTAAAGGTCTCCTCTTTGAGAGAAAAGCCAGGTTCATCCTACAGCAGTGACAGCACCTCTCGTTAAAGCAACAGAATGCAAATGACTCTTCAGAAATGACTCTGATGTGTGTTTAATATGCACATTGGCAGTGCCTTTGCTGAGTCAGAAGTGTTTGTGGAAAGTTTGGGAGTGTGTGAAGGGCAGATATCCCCCCTGCCGGCTCTGTCCGTCACTCAAGTGGGTTTGGATTGTGTTGTGTGGAACTGATCAGAATTCTCTGAACTGAATCAGTCACTGATAATAAAGCTGATTTTTAACTTTCTGACTGAAGACAGGTACAACCACGACTCTGAAAGAGTGAAAGCTTACTGAGGACCTGGAAAACAACAATGAAAGACTGTTCCAGCACACACACACACACACACACACACTCTCACACACACATGCACTGAGTGTTTCCCCCTCTATGCACCTCCATAGAGCTGCATTAAGAGTGTTTGTATGGGTATGTTGTCTGTTGTGCTGATAAAGAACGAACTCATTCTCTTTCTTTCTCTCTCTCTCTCTCTCTCTCTCTCTCTCTCTGTAGGATGATTACTTCAGGACCTGGAGCCCCAATAAAGCACAAGATAAAGGTAGGACAGTTGTGTTTATTTTGGTGTTTGAGTATGTGTGAAAAAGAGATACCAAATTTTAACTATGTTGAAGTTGGGAAGAAGAAAAATGACTTTTTAGTTGGCTCTATATTTTTGGCTACTCTTATAAATATAAACAGATATACAGCTCTGGAAAAAAAAGAAACTACTTCAGTTTCTGAATCAGTTTCTCTGATTTTGCTATTTATAGGTATATGTTTGAGTGAAACGAACATTGTTGTTTTATTCTATAAACTACAGAAATTATTTCTCCCAAATTACAAATACAAATATTTTCATTTAGAGCATGTATTTGCAGAAAATGAGAAATGTCTGAAATAACAAAAACGATGCAGAGCTTTTAGACCTCAAATAATGCAAAGAAAACAAGTTCATATTCATAAAGACTTCAGAAATCCATATTTGGTGGAATAACCCTGGTTTTTAATCACAGTTTATGCATCTTGGCATGTTCTCCTCCACCAGTCTAACACACTGCTTTTGGATAACACTTTGGATTAGACACTCTCTGAATGTTTTAATGCTCACTTGCACTCAGTGTTAAATATAGATAAAGATACGAATGAAGAGTTTTGTTGTTTTTATGTCCATAGACACATTCTCTGAACGTTTATGGGTGCAGAGCAGTATCACTGGCAATCCCAACCTCTTCCAGTGTGGTTATATTTGTAGTTGTCAGGTGCGCTCGTCTCTGAACTGCTCTCGAGTCAGTGTACTCCTTAACATCCATCCAAGTGCTTTGGCAGTGATGGTTCCATTGTTTGAAATGGCTCTATTTATTTTTGGTTGTATGTTTGTACCCTTAAAAAGGTCCTGAGCTAAAGTTTCCTGGCAAATTAGACAAATGTGGTTAATAATGATTTATGTGATCAATCACAGTTAATCATGTAGCCATTTTCATGGATTTTATTTTGTGTAAATTCAGCTTGATTGTATTTGTTCGATCAGAGCTGCGGAGCAGTGAAACTGTGTTTTCTGGAATGATTGTGCTCAATCTAGTAATGTTGGGAGGAGTTTGGCTAAGATGGGGATGAATGCAACCAGCAGCTCACAGCAAAGCTCCAACATCTAGTAGATAAGCCTTCCCTGGATGGTAAAACAGTTACTTAAACAAAAGCAGAATAAACATGTTTTTTAAATATTCTGTTTAACTCTTGATGTAAAAATATCTGGATATACAGTTAGTGTAAATATACTGTACACCCTCAGCGTTAAACACAATCTCTCTCTCTCTCTCTCTCTCTCTCTCTCTCTCTTTAAACCTGTTTTCAGTGTCCTCTCTTCTCCATCTCTGCTTTTAGATTAATCATATAAAAAGCCCCATTCAGACAGTGGAATCTCCATTTCATGATATTGATCTCTGTCTGTGCTCCACATCTAACCAATCAATAATCAGAGAGAGAGAGAGAGAGAGAGATAAATAGAGAGTGTAAGAAACCAACCAGGAGTTTGGATGCAAATGCAGACAGGTTTATTAATCCAAATCAGAAGGCAAAAATCGTAGTCAAACAGGCAAAGTTCAAAAAGACCAGAAAATATACACGCTAGGCAAAAATCGTAGTCAAGGGAAAGCGATAGATCAAAAAAACAGGAAAACAGTAACAACAATAACGCTCGATAAGACACACTGTGGCAATATCTCGCAACTAGGCAGTGCATGAGTCCAGTTTATATAGTCCTGTAGATGAGTGATCTCCCACAGGTGTGTGGGAGAGGAGGAGTCAGCCTCAATACTCAGGAGAGGTGGATCTTAAAGGTGTAGTGCGAGCAGGTGTGACAGAACCCCCTTCCCTACGCGCTACTCCAGGAGCGCCAAGAGTCCGGCCGGGGGGTCGGCCCCGAGGTCTGGGTGCAGGACGTTCCGGCCTGCGGGAGTGGAAATCCGTAATGAGAGAGGGATCCAGTATGTCCGATGTAGACACCCAGCTCCTCTCCTCGGGACCGTACCCCTCCCAGTCCACTAGATACTGGATGTGCCCCCGTCTCCGACGTGAATCCACAATGGTGTTGACTTTGTAGGCAGGACTGCCGTCGATGTCCAGAGCTGGAGGTGGTGATGAGAGAGGGGAGGCATCATCCAGTGGACCAGGAATAACCGGCCTGAGGAGAGACACATGAAAACTGGGTGAGACTCTGTAGTTACGGGGCAAAAGCAATTTATAAGTCACATTGTTTATTCTTTGCAGTATTCTGAAGGGTCCAACAAACTGTGGACTGAGTTTACAACAGGGCAGGCGCAACTTGAGGTCCCTTGTGGAAAGCCAAACTCTGTCACCTGGGTTAAATAAAGGGGTTTCACCTCTATGTCGATCTGCCTGGGCTTTTTGTCGTCTGACAGCCAAACCCAGACGTGCGTGTGTCTGTTCCCAAGCCCTCTCACTGTGTGTGAACCAGTCGTCAACAGCAGGGGCGTCTGTCCTCTCTGCATTCCAAGGGAACAATGGTGGTTGGTAACCTAGAACACACTGGAATGAAGTTAAACCTGTAGATGAGCTACGTAGAGAGTTCTGAGAGTATTCAGCCCACGGCAGAAAGTGTGACCACTCCCCCTGTTGGTCATGACAGTAATGGCGCAGCAGGCGACCTATTTCCTGATTGAGCCTTTCCACTTGTCCATTAGCTTCGGGGTGATGGCCTGACGTGAGACTGACAGTAATCCCCAACTTATCCATAAAAGCTTTCCAAACTGAAGAAGTGAACTGAGGTCCCCGATCAGATACAATGTCCTCCGGTATCCCAAAATTTCTGAAAACGTGAGTGAACAAAGCCTCTGCAGTCTGGAATGCAGTGGGTATAGTGGTGAAAGGCACCAATTTACAGGCCTTAGAAAACCTGTCTATAACTACAAGAATGGTGGTGAATGTCTGTGATGGAGGTAAGTCGGTGAGGAAGTCTATGGACAGATGGGACCAGGGTCTGAGAGGTATGGGTAAAGGCTCTAATTTACCTGCTGGTAGTGATCTGGGAGACTTGATACGAGCACACAGGGAACAGGACTGAATGTATGCATGTATTTCCGGCTCCATCCGAGGCCACCAATACCGTTCTCCCAGCAGATGATAGGTGCGGGCTGTGCCTGGATGACCCGTAGCCAGAGAGGTGTGGGCCCATCTTATCAACCTGTCCCTGCATGATTCGGGAACAAACACACGATTAGCTGGACAATTATGAGGAGTGGGTTCTGACCGAGAAGCCTGTCTTATGTCCTCCTCTATATCCCACTGGATAGGTGCAAGGATACAGGAGGGATTGAGGATGGTTTGAGGATCTGACTGAGTCTTTTCCTTTTCAAAAAGCCTGGATAAGGCATCTGCTTTACCATTCTTGCAGCCTGGTCGATAAGTGATGGTGAAACAGAAACGAGAAAAGAAGAGAGCCCACCTCGCTTGTCTGGAATTAAGACGTTTGGCTGTACGCAGATACTCCAAGTTCCGGTGGTCAGTGAGGACGATGAATGGGTGATGCGCTCCTTCCAGCCAGTGTCTCCATTCTTCCAAAGCTAATTTAATAGCCAGCAATTCACGGTTGCCTACATCATAGTTGCATTCTGTGGGAGACAAAAAAAAATATGCACAGGGGAACAGTTTAGCAGGATTACCTTGACGTTGTGACAGGACCGCCCCTACCCCAGAGTCAGATGCGTCCACCTCCACGATGAAGGGCAGAGAAGGGTCGGGATGCTTCAGCATAGGGGCTGATGTAAAAAGTGTCTTAAGCTTATCGAATGCCTGCTCAGCTGCCAGATTCCACACTAACTTCTTGTGTCCCCCTCTAAGCATAGTAGTGAGTGGAGCTGCCACCAAACTAAAGTTTCGGATGAACCTCCTGTAGAAGTTGGCAAAGCCAAGAAAACGTTGCAGATCTTTTCTACTCACAGGTTTCTTCCATCCAGTTACAGCATCCACTTTCTTTTCATCCATGTGGACCCCCTCACGATTGATCAGATAACCCAGGAATGAGATGTGGGTCTGGTGGAACTGGCATTTCTCTGCTTTGACGTACAGTCTGTTCTGTAGGAGTCTTTGCAGGACTTGAGGTGGATCTTAAAGGTGTAGTGCGAGCAGGTGTGACAGAGAGAGAGTATAAGGTGAGGATTATAGTGCAGGTAGAGCAGATGGAGTCTGAATCTGAATTGGTGTAGTCTGGGATGTTGAGCTGATGAATTGTGTGAGCTGTTTAAAGGACAGGGGTTTTGGTGGAGGGGTCAAGGCCAGAATAACTGTTTGCTCTTAAACTGCTGTTTCTTAATTCTGCTCATGTCATCCACTGACTTTCTGACTTTGATAAAAGTCTAAGTCCCTCTTCCCCTCTCTCTCTCTCTCTCTCTCTCTCTCTCTCTCTCTCTCTCTCACACACACACAAACACACTCTCCTCTCTGTCTTTCATTTTAACAGCTTACTTGGCTTGAATCTTTATTACCTACTATTACAAAGCAAATAAGAGAGCACTTAGCATTCATAGCGTGGAATAATCCATACATACACACATACACAGCTGTGTAAATAATGTTTAAACTGCTTTTAATACACTATATAGCCCTATCCGGACGAAATTCGTTTTTTTTTAGGGGGTCCTGGGATAATTTTCTCTTTTATGGGGGTTCATCTGTGATTTTATTCCCGTCCGGAACAACATTGTATGTGTTTTTTCTCAGACATCCTCTGAGAAAAAAATTACATCCACGTAAACACAACAGAGAGTGGAAATGGAGGAGCAATTGAACGCGATGTCATGTGACCAAGAAAGCCTAAAAAAAAAAAAAACCCTCATTGGTCCTCCTGTTTTTTCAATTGCAGTCCGGATGCAAGAGTTTTATCACTGAGTAGAAGTGTGAAATATTTTTCACAGACGCCCCCCCGGAGAAACTAATCCCGTATAGGGCTTATAGTGATAGGGCTTATGACTTCTCTTTACTCTTGTTAAGCATACACTATATGTCTAAATCAGGGGTGTCCCTTGTGGTATTTTAGAAATAGAATGAAAGTTGGCGATTCAAAGAGCGATTCAAAGAGCAGAAAAACAGGCCAAAGAGTCTCAAAGCGGAGAGAGTGCGCAGATGTAGAGCAGAAAAACAGAGTCTAAAAGAGTCTAAAAGTTGCCATAATTAAGGAGTTTAATATTAAGAGACATCATGAAATTAAACATCAATTTGAAAAATCTTAGTTTACACAACACTGTCAAAGATAGATAAAGATAGTAAGTCAAGTAAAATGGTGTGTAAATGAAATAATCAGGAAAAAATGTATTATTTAAAGTGGTATATTTCATTATGTGTTTTATTACAGAGTATGGCCCGTGACTTCAAATATATTTCTTCTTCTGGCCCCCAACAAAAAAAGTTTGCCCCCCCCTGATCTAAATAGTTGTGGACACCCTTTATAATGAATGCATTCAGCTACTTTAAGCCACAATAATTGCTGACACAGATGTGCAAATGCACACTCATGGCTTACCTAGTCCCAGTAGAGATGTATTGCTTATAGTTTTATAGCTTGAGCTGTAAGTATGTAAGCTGTAAGCTGTGGAGCAGGGGATCTGTGTTCTCTGGAATGATGGTGCTCCATCCAGTCATTTGAGATGAGTTGGTGATGATGAGGTGGGTTGGTGATCATCTGACATCCTGACCTCACTAATGCCCTTGTTGCTGAATACAACCAAATTCTCACAGCGATGCTCCAAGATCTTGTAGATGAGCTTCCACAGTAGAGTTGGACAGTAGAGACAGTTATTTCAACAAAAGCAGGATAATCTCTTTCTAATATCTGTGATTTCAGAAGAAGCACTAAATAAGTAGGTGTTCCAATAGTTTATAATAAGCTGTATGGTGTATTTATAGCTGAAACTGGTTCTGGTGTCTCTTTTAAACTGAAAGCAGAGCAGATGTTCATCTTTCATCACTTTCTTTTTAAATAGTCATTTTTAATGTGTGTAGAAACACTTGTGGGATATGTGTAAATGTGGGATATGAGGAGAGAAAGTGCTGCTGTTTCTGTGTTTCCTGAGCTGCAGTGATTTCAGATACACTCTTTTTTGGAGTTTCAGAACTTCTCCTGGTGTTTTTTTCTGTTTTCAGGTTGTGGGAATGTATCTGTAATTTGTTATGATTTTTTTTTGGTTTGATTTGATACGATAATTTGCGAGTTTGTATTCTCTTCTGACTGATCTGTAACTGTAATTCTAATTAATTAATGTCATTAGTCTAATTATTTTCATTAGTCTAATTATTTACATACTCTAATTGCATGTTGTTGTTTTTCTGAGGTGTATGTGTGTGTGTGTGTGTGTGTGTGTGAGTGAGGGTATTGTTTGTAGTTCTGTGAATAGTGCTTTGGAGGATTTTACTAAAATTTATATCACATTATACCACAGTTAGTTCCAAATCTTGTCTGAGAGGCGTTCTATGAGTGCCGTTATCAGCCGGTAATGCACTGTAACCGAAGCTCTCCATGTGTTACTCCTCCTCATACAGGTAACCTAGCAACGATGCAGCGCTTACAAGCCAAACAACGCAGCTACAAACAGAGCAGCAATGAAACTATTTTAACTTGCGTAGCTTTTATAACCAAACAGATCTTATTTTCTCATCCTCTTTAACTCCTTAACCAGTGTGAACTCCTAAGGGTCTTGATGTGTCCCAGACATCAAAGCTCCGTCCACATTAACTGTATCATTGTCCCTGCTGCCAAAACATACGTAATAAGCGTTTGCCATAACCAGTCACTCCTTCTTTAGCAGAAATTATGTTAGAAATATGATTACAAGCGCTCACAAGAGACAACTTCATAATGACAGGTGTGATTGGCTACGTATGTTGCCACTGATTTGTGATTGGATCACCCAGGACGCATGTTAATACCAGGTGTGAATACCAGGGTCTCAGTCTGTTATACCATATAGTGTTCGAATAGAGTTCAGATATTATAGTGCACATACACACACACACACACACAGTGAATATAGTACACTCATTGATTTAACCCATGCCACCAAGATAATGAAGTACAAACAAGTAATTACATTTACAATAATGTATTCTCTCCCAACAGGTGCAAAAGAGAAAACATACACATACACACACACACACACACACAGTTTACTTTCTTTCTTTTTTTAGCCAATTACAGTGCCATTCATGATGGGCGGGATCACAACCCCAATTTGCTCTTAAACACAGTAATTATGGAGAAAAGCTAATTCAATTATTCAAGCTAATTTCACCAACAATGCCATCCTGAGCGTAACTACACCTTTAAACTGTCATTTACATGTGTTAAGACGTGGAGAAAAATCCAGAGGGAGAGAGAGAGAGAATTTGAGGGATTGTGAGGGAGGGCCATATACACACAGTGCAGGTGTGCCACTTAAATTATTCATAAATGGCAACCTGATCATAAACCCACCTATGAAAAAAAGAAAGAGATTATCATTGAAAAGTTACTTTATTTCAGTAATTCAGTTCAAAAAAGTGTGAAACCACACTTTTGTTACCAATTGGAACTTTTGGCAGCTTGGACTTTGTGCCAAGTCCTGCTGGAAAGCAATTCATGCTTCCCTCTGCTGACAACTTTTATGAAGGTGTGGATTTCATTTTCCAGCAGGACTTGGCACACTGCCAAAAGTACCAATTGGTCTGAACCATCACTGAACCATCTGAGCAACTCACATCTTGCGTCTTATAAGTTTGTTCATTAATTGCAATAAAATGTTAAATGAATGGTTATCCAGCACTACTACTCCCTATAGATAAGGACTCTCTGGAGCAGGCATGGGCTAGAGGGGTTTGAGCTTTGAGCTTTGGTGTCACGTCTGGTGCTGTAGGCACTCCTGCTCCTTCCACACTGAGCTCCAACAGAGGTTTACAGCCTAACAACTAAACTACCCAGAACGCACCACACGCTGACATCACGCACGCACCCACGCACGTGCCATCTCACCTACTTTCACCAGGAAGCCCGGAGTATTGATTACCCCAGGGTATTTAAGGACGCTTCATGAATTCACTGGTGCCGCGTATTGCCTGGTTTCTACCACTTTTCAAAGCGTTACCTTACCTTACTGTGTATGTGTATGTGTTTGTTTTCTTTACGCCGATTTTTGGATTACCTCTGATTGTGGATTATTCTGTGTTTGACCTGGACTGTTTCCCGTTTTCCGATTATTGGATTATCTCTGATGCTGGCTTCCTCGTGTTTGAACTCTGGACTGTTTCTCACTCATGGTATGGTCTCTCCTATGTGGCTTCTGTTTACCGGTGCTTTGATTGTTTCTGTTTGACTACCTGTTTCTCTGCCCTTCTTTTTAATAAATAACCCATTTTACTGTATCCACGAGTGTCTGTATTCTGTGCACACCATGACATTTGGGGCAGTGGAACTGTGTTCTCTTGAATCCCGAAAGCATTTGATGTCTTTTCTGACCTCACTAACTGTCTTGTTGCTAAATGCAATCAAATAATGAGTGTGTTCTAAAATCTAGTAGAACGATTTGAAAGACAGTAGAGACAGTTACTCCAATAAAAGCAGTTTTAAAACAAACCTTTTTTTGATACCTTTATTTATAGGATTTTCACATTCACATTTCACATTTTCACCTATCCTAAACATAACATGTGTTATGAGTGGACAATGCAAAAAAACATTCACATACATACGACAGTCTGTTTTTTTTTTTTTTTTCTAATTTTTCCCTTTTCTCCCCAATTTACACAGCCAATTACCCAATCCACTCATTAGGACTCCCCCTATCACTAGTGATGCCCCAACACACCAGGAGGGAGAAGACTAGCACATGCTTCCTCTGATACATGTGAAGTCAGACACCACTGCTTTTTGAGCTGCTGCTGATGCAGCATTGCCGAGCAGCATCACAGCGCGCTCGGAGGAAAGCACAGCAGCTTGGCTCCAGTACATCAGCTCACAGACGCCTTGTGCTGCAGACATCACCGCAGGAGTGATGTGGTGAGGTAGCGCCATCCACCAACTTGGAGAGAGCAGGGCCAATTGTGCTCCCTCTGAGCGCCAGCAGCTTGATGGGAAGCTGCATGAGCGGGGGTTCGAACCTGCGACCTCCCGCTCATAGTGGCAGCGCTTTAGACCACTGGACCACACGGCGCCCCGAGTTCCATAATTTTTAATAATTCTTCAAATTTCTAGACAGTATATACCTGAGTATATACAAAATACAAACTTTTTAAATACCCCATAATTTCACACAAAATGATAAATGAGCAGGTGTTCCAACACCTTTGGCCATGCAGTGTGTGTATGTGTGCACTGTGAGCAGACTTAAGTCAGACTTAAGGGAATAAATATAAGAATAAGTCTAACTGTGCCTGAAACCTGTGCACAACAATGAATACATCAGAAACAGAGTGAAAAAGTGGAGAGAAAGACACGCAAGGACAGAGACAGGTGAAGAGCAGGGAATGAGAAGTTTAAGAGGGTGATAAAGAAAAGGAGCGATGCTGGTCTAAATTGAGTGTCTCTCTTCTTGTAAGGCTCCTCTGATAATGGAGTTGTGGAGGATCAATAAAGGCTGAGCGCTCAGATCAGCGTGTCAGTGATGTTACAGCACGGCACCTATAGACTCATATTAAAGCCACGCTGTGAATAATACAGTTTAAAGAGTGTGTAATCACCTGGGCGCATCATTTCTATTGAGCGTTTTGGTAACAATAGAGGAGGCCAGCAGCTTTTAATAAGGATCTTTAGCTGGTAAATAGGGGTTTTCAGCAGAGATGACATTTCCATCTGCTCTGTGCTTTTAGATGGAGTGTTTATGCCTTAGGGAAACTGGACAGTTTGAGTAGTTTAGGACTGATAACACATGAGCATCTGGAACAGCCTGGAACAATGACATCTCTTACAGCAAAAATGATTTATTGTTGCTTGCTGACTGATAGGACTTTTAGGATTATTACATCAAGACTACTTGTAATGAATAATTATTTATCAGTTCAAGTTGTTATTTATGTGGTAACAACACAATTGCTACCCCACTTCACATGTTTTGTGGATGTCCTGGAGTATCTAAGCTCTGCTCTAGAGTATCTCAGCCTCTTTGTTTCTCCTTAATGATGATACTTTACTCTCGGCTCTCCTGTTCTCAGCGCAGACTCTTTCTCCCTGTTCTTACAGCTGCAAAGAAAACTATTCTACAGTTTTAGTTCCCTTTATTCTCCTTTATTCTGTACTCATATTATTAATGATCTGTAATTTGCAGTCACAAATGATCCTGCAATAGACTTCAGGGAGCTTCAGGTAAAACAACTAATACGTGGTCAGATATTATCAAACATATCAGATTAGATTTTTTTTTTTTTGTAACAGTCTTCTTCATTCATGTCTATTATTTTACTTATTGCTATAATACTATGTATTAGAGAATCAAGTTTACTATTAGGGGTGTGACGAGACACTAATATCACGAGACGAGACACGATACTGGGTTCACGAGAACGAGACGAGACGAGATTTAAAAATAAAATAAATAAAAAAACGTCAAAAATGAAAAATGGCTTGAAAACTAGAGTTTTATTTGACAAAATCATATAACGCAGACTTAACAGACTGGTTTCTCTCACACATTGATTCTATAAGGAATAGAAATAAGAATAAGAATAAAAATAAAACTTTTCTAGGTCTTATATAGTGCAAACCACAACCAGTCATATTAAGACTATGGTTTGTGTTTTTTTCTCCTAAATCTCTTGTAATTTAACTATGCATAACAGTAACCAGTCATATTAAGACTATGCTTGAAAAGCAAACAGAGACAGATTTTTTTTTAATACAGTACAGAGCTAAGGGATTAGTACACCTGCCTATGAAACAGTCACATGTAGGATTTATTTACAGTATTTACATATGGTTTGTGTCTTGTTGGTCACTCTGTTACCGTTTATTGTTTCCACTGGAGCCAAAATGCAGCCAGACATACAACTTAAAAGTAGCAGAAGCATCTTTTATACAAATGCCTGAATTTTCCTTTTCTGCTGAGAGCTGCTCTCACTGCTCAGCCAACATACTCACTGCTATCGCTACTGTGTTGCCAGGTCTCTCTTAAAAAGTCCACACTAAACTGTTTTTTTTTCCCGCAAGACAGGTTTAAGCTTGACGAGAAATATCGTCACACCCTTATTTACTATGTATTAGCGAAAAAAGTATCTCTGAAACACCACATTTACAGGAGAAAGATTAAACCTTTTTAAATGTCAATGGAAATCAGTGTAAAATAGGTTTATTGCAGGTAATTTTTTTAGAGAATTTCTGTTAGTTCCTCCGTTAAGAAATGTTAACACAGGTTCAGGGACAGTTTGTTTGTTTAAATGATGTACTAAACTACAAATCAACAAAAATGGAGATAACCTATTTTGCAGACAATTATGCACGCTTAAAATCCTTTAATTTTCCCCAAAAAATCGTCAGTACGCCCTATAATCTGTTGCGCCTTATGTATGAATTCTACGTGTCATGTTGTAAGGAGCAGTAAAGCCACTCTGCTAAAGTACAGCGTTATAAGGGTATGAGTTTTCAGTGATGTTTCTCCAGCACCAAGGCTGGAGCACTATTAGCATTATCTGCTAACCGCAGCGCTAGCTCTTTGTTATAGTATTAGCAACCATATCAGATTTTTTTTTGTAACAGGCTTCTTCATTTATGTCTATTATTTTACCTTTTGATATAATACTATGTATTAGAGAATCAAGTTCACTATGTATTAGCAAAACAAATATCTCCAAAACACCCCATTTACAGGAGAAAGATAAAACCATCTTAAATGTCAATAGAAATCAGTGTAAAATTAGTTTATTTCAGGTCATTTTTTTGAGAATTTATATTATTTCTTTTATCAAGAATTTTTGACACAGGTTCAGGGACAGTTTGTTTGTTCAAACTATGTACTAAACTACAAATCAGCAAAAATGGAGATTATTTTTCAGACTATTAGGCGCACTTAAAATCCTTTTATTTTCCCCCAAAAATCGTCAGTGCGCCCTATAATCCGGTGCGCCTTATGTATGAATTTTACTAGTCAGGGTATTAAGGAGCTATAAAGCCACTCTGCTGAAGTACAGCTTTATAAGGGTGAGTTTTCAGTGAAGTTTCTCCAGCACAGAGGCTGGAGCAGCATTAGCATTTGCCGCTAACCGCAGCGTTAGCTCTTTCACCATTCAGAGCTGTGCTCATTGCTGTGTTACACCTCGCCAACAGTCTATTTTTATGCCTTGCACCCAAATCTGTAAAGTTTTCACTTGTAATTATCATAGCTTCAGACAAGTTTTGCTTAGTGCTTAATATATTAGATGCTGTATTTACTGCCCCACTTTAGTTCTACTAAAAAAACAACTTCAGACACAAGAATGCGAAAGAGATATTTTGGCCTCTATCTTACACTTTGTACAAGGCACTTTGTGGTGCTCATTGCTGTCTTACACCTCACCAACAGTCTATTTTTACGCCTTCCACCCGCACTATTAAAACAGTGTTCAGGTAAATATCCGGTGTGTTTCTATTTTGGCAATGGAAAACCCTGGTGCTCCACTGACTGATTTGAACCCCGACAATAGTCAACAAAGCTATAAACGAGCTACATGGGACAAATCGCTAGCTTATAGCACCCTGGGTTACCACAACACTCAGGGTTTCTTAGTCTACCGCTATTGGGCAGCATTTACTAGCGCTAACCAGGCTGGCTAAGCTCTTGCTAACTGCAGCTAACGCTCACCCTTGGACAAAATACTGGAATTCTAAGCTAACTGTAAATAAATGAAAACGCTATAAATAGACCAAAAAATAATGTTCATTGATCATTGCATCTTATAAACCGATGCACCTTATAGTGTACTTGTCTTTTGAATTATCATTATCAGTCAAATGTTCATTGCTATCTTGACAATGCGGGTGCAAGGTACAGTACATCCCTAATCATTACACACACACGGACATGCTGCAGTGCAAAAACCCAACTTTCACATCAACAGTAAACAGAAAACACAATACTGTAAAAAAAAATTGCTGTTGCCTTTACAGCGTCAACGAGCAGGTCAATGTCTTCTACTGAGAAGTCCTGAAGCGTTGCGCCGTTAAAATACCAATCCACCGAAGTCAGAGTGCCCAAAACACACCCATGATTAATTAAGAGAATTAGTACATGGTCCTCACGATACCAAAGACACACCGATACGCCCTAAATCCAGCTGCATGGTGCACGATTGCCGGCTCATCTATAGATTGCTAAAATAGGGTCCAATGTCTTTGCTGAAGGCCCCATCATCAGCTCAGGTCTCGACTAATGTAGTACATGCTGAGCTTAGAAGGCAGAGGGTCAGAGCATTCCCCCTGGACAACTGGCAGGACTATTCTGGAGGTGGTGACAAAAGAAAGTGAGTGAATCACGGCTTTTAAAAACTTTAATAGCTGAAAACTTTAATAGCTGAATAATTAATCTAGGGTTCAAACGGCTGTTGTGTTGATGCTGTAGTTCACTATCTCAGTCATGTTGTACTCTTGTTGTTTTCCTTGTTGCAAGCTTTTCGAGGAAACCAGAAACAAGAGCCATTTAATTTGCAGATTGCAAAAGGACAGTAGCCCCATTATGGGAGTGCATGTTAGTTCAGACAGATGTTATATGAGCAATTTGCTATTTACTGTGTGTGCAAAATGTATACTCTAATAATCACATCTGCAGGATGAAAATTCATCTCTCTTTTTGAATGAGAGACTGACTGTTTAATATAGACTGACATTTTGAGTTTATTATTGTTAGCTTGGTGACTAAGTAAATATATTTAGCATACATCACTGTACTATGACACCTGTGCACACATTACCAGTAAATTGGAATATACCTCACGAGTAATATTTTCACACAGGCTTCTCACTCTATTTCACACCCCCGCATCATATATTCACTGAGAAATGTCAAGTCAAGTCAAGTCAAGAGGCTTTTATTGTCATTACATCTGAGTACAGGTACACAGTGTGATGAAATTACGTTCCTCCGGAACCATGGTGCAACATAGAACAACAAGCAATAGACAACATAAAGTGCAGAAGTGACGGCAGTGCAACATAAAATTATAAAATTATAACACTAAATAACAATAAATACAATAAATACAAAAGACAAGACAATTTAAAGACAGGACAGTGCAGTACCGATACGGTATAATAAGTGTATAGTTGGGATAAGGTGCAGAGATGTGTGACATACTGTAACATATAGAACATATATAATCACAGCAGTTACTGAGGTAGAGTTTATAGTTTTTAAGAGTGCAGCAAATAAAGTCATGTCAGCCTCTGTGTGCTGACTGGGTGTGTGTGTGGAAGTTCAGTTCTTGTGAGTGTAAAGGGGGGGGTGTACAGTTTAGTTTTGTGTGAGTGTGTTGGGTGAGTGGTGGGTGGGGTGGGGGTTCAGTTCTGTCTCTGTGCTTTGAGAAGTCTGACTGCCTGGTGGATGAAGCTGTTGCAGAGTCTAGCAGTGGAGGCTCGGATGCTCCTGTATCTTCTGCCGGACGGCATCAGACCGAAGAGTCCGTGTGAGGGATGGGTGGGGTCGTCCACAATGCTGGTGGCTTTGCGGATGCAGCGTGTGGTGTAGTTCTCGGCGATGGAGGGAAGAGAGACTCCGATGATTTTCTCAGCTGTCCGCACTATCCGCTGTAGGGTCTTGTGGTCTGAGGTGTTGCAATTCCCAAACTAGACGGTAATGCAGGTGCTCAGGATGCTTTCTACAGTCCCTCTGTAGAACATGGTGAGGATGCGGGGTGGGAGATGTGCTTTCCTCAGTCTCCTCAGGAAGTAGAGGCGCTGCTGGGCTTTCTTGGTTATGGAGCTGGTGTTGAGGGACCAGGTGAGGTTCTCTGCAATGTGAACACCGAGGAACTTGGTGTTATCCACAATTTCCACAGCAGAGCCGTTGATGTTCAGCGGGTGGTGGACACCTGGAGCTCTCCTGAAGTCAACAACCATCTCCTTGGTTTTATCCACGTTAAGAGATAGGTTGTTGGTTCTGCACCAGTCTGTCAGCCACTGCACCTCCTCTCTGTATGCTGACTCGTCGTTCTTGCTGATGAGGCCAACTACAGTTGTGTCATCAGCGAACTTGATGATGTGGTTTGAGCTGTACTTTGCAGTACAGTCATGAGTCAGCAGAGTGAACAGCAGTGGCCTGAGCACACAGCCCTGGGGGGCGCCGGTGCTCAGTATGGTGGTGCTGGAGGTGTTGTTTCCAATCCTGACTGATTGTGGTCTCTCAGTCAGGAAGTCTAAAACCCAGTTGCAGAGGGAGGAGTTCAGGCCCAGCAAGCTCAGTTTTCCGATCAGATGCTGAGGGATGATGGTGTTGAATGCTGAACTGAAGTCGATGAACAGCATTCGAACATAGCAGTCTTTGTTGTCCAGGTGGGTGAGAGCCAGGTGGAGCGCAGTAGAGATGGCATCGTCTGTTGATCTGTTTGGACGATACGTAAACTGCAGAGGGTCCAGTGAGGACGGGAGCTGGTTTTTGATGTGCCTCATGACCAGCTTCTCAAAGCACTTCATGATGATGGGAGTAAGTGCAATGGGACGGTAGTCATTAAGGCAGGACACTTGAGACTTCTTCGGCACAGGGACGATGGTGGTCGTCTTGAAGCACGTCGGCACGATTGCAGTACTCAGAGAGATGTTGAAAATGTCCGTGAGAACATCCGTGAGTTGTTCTGCACATCTTCTGAGCACTCTGCCAGGTATGCTGTCTGGTCCTGGGGCTTTCCGTGGGTTGACTCTGAGTAGAGTTTTCCGCACATCAGCTGAGGACAGGCACAGTACCTGATCGTTTGGAGGAGGTGTAGTCTTCCATGCTGTCGTGTAGTTCTTCGAACCTTGCGTAGAAGGAGTTCAGTGCATCTGGAAGGGAGGCATCACTGTTACAAGCAGGGGGGGTGACTTGTAGTTGGTGATGGTCTGGATGCCCTGCCACATGCGCCGAGTGTCAGTAGTGTCCTGGAAGTGGGCGTGGATTTTCTTTGCGTAGGTGCGCTTTGCCTCTCTGATCCCCCGGGAGAGCTTGGCTCTAGCTGTTTGGAGGCCAGCCCTGTCCCCTGACTTAAAGGCCTTGTCTCAGGATCTCAGCAGCACACGCACCTCTGCAGTCATCCACGGCTTCTGGTTGGGGCGGGTTGTGATGGTTTTGGAGACAGTAACATCCTCAATGCACTTGCTGATGTAGCCAGTCACTGAGTCTGTGTACTCCTCCAGGTTGATGGAGTCATCAGAGGTAGCAGCTTCTCTGAACATGTCCCAGTCAGTGTGCTCAAAACAGTCCTGAAGAGCAGAGATGGCTCCTGGAGGCCAGGTTGTAACTTGCTTCTTCTCTGATTTGGCACGTCTGATGAGCTGTCTGTATGCTGGGATGAGCATGACAGTGATATGATCAGAGTAGCCGTAGTGGGGGCGGGGCTCTGCTCTGTACGAACTGGGAATGTTAGTATACACACAATCGAGCAGGTTAGCTCCACGGGTTGGAAAATCCACATGTTAGTGAAAGCTGGGCAGCAGAGCCTTCAGATTACTGTGATTGAAATCACCAGCAACAATAAACAGTCCGTTGGGGTGTGAGTTCTGGAGTTTGGAGATAACAGTGTACAGTTCTTGCAGAGCGTTAGCATTAGCACCGTTAGCATTAGCATTAGCACTGGGTGCTACATACACTGCTATTATGTACACGCTGCTAAGCTCTCTGGGCAGGTAGAATGGCCTGGCTCTGACTACAGCAAACTCCACCAGCGGCGAGCAGTAGCTGGAGATCAGCGCAGCGTTGTTACACCATGCTGTGTTGATGTAAACACACACCCCACCTCCACGTACCTTGCCCGAGAGGCTGGCGTCGCGGTCCGCGCGGTAGCATAGCATGCCGCTCACCTCAATCGCGGAGTCCGGGATGGAGTTCGTTAACCACGTCTCCGTGAAAACGAACACACAGCAGTCTCTGAACTCGCGCTGGGATGTCCGCTGGAGCCGGAGATAGTCAATCTTGTTCGGCAGGGAGCAAACGTTGGAGAGAAGGAGAGATGGAACCGCTGGCCGGCTGGAGTTAGCCATTAGCTTAGCGCGGACACCGTCTCTCTTACCGCGCTTTCGGCTCCTCGCGCAACGCTTGCGGAGAGACTGCTTCCGGATAGCAGGCTCAGGAAACGCGGCGGATCTTAGCAGGCCTAGCGCGCGTAGCTCCGCTCGTAGACCGTCTGTAAGTACAGATTTTTGTTGATTTTGCAGGTCTAGCAGGGTCTGTCGGTCGTAAGTTGTTCCCATAGCGAACTTTTGCATGATTGCGAGTTCAGATCGGATTATTTACACAGAAAAACAAACAAAAGCACCGTGTTTTGCTTCCGGAGTAGCCGCTGCGACTGCTCGCGCCGCCGACAGGAAGTACCAAAGTCTCTCTCACACAGAAACACACACATAATGTTTTCAGGTTTTCAGGTGTGCCTTATCAGGGTTAATTAGTGGAATTTCTTGCTTTATCAATGGGGTTGGGACCATCAGTTGTGTTGTGCTGAAGTCAGGTTACTACACAGCCGACAGCCCTATTGAACAACTGTTAAGATTCATATTATGGCAACAACCAATCATCAAACTAAAGAAAAAAAAAGTGGCCATCATTACTTTAAGATATGAAGGTCAGTCAGTGCGGAAAATTTCAAAAACTTTAAATGTGTCACCAAGTGGAGCAAAAACCATCAAGCGCTACAGCGAAACTGGCAGACATGAGGACCGACCCAGGAAAGGAAGACCAAGAGTCACCTCTGCTTCTCAGGGCAAGTTTGTCCGAGTCACCAGCCTCAGAAATCACAAGTTAACAGCAGCTCAGATTAGAGACCAGTGGAACGCCACACAGAGTTCTAGCAGCAGACCCATCTTTAAAACAACTGTTAAGAGGAGACTGCGCTAATCAGGCCTTTATGATCAAATAGCTGCTATAGAAAACCACTGCTAAGGAGAGGCAACAAGCAAAACAGATGTGTTTGGGTCAAGAAACACAAAGAATGGACATTAGACCAGTGGAAATCTGTGCCTTGGTCTGATGAGTCCAAATCTGAGACCAAAATTGGTTCCAACCGAAGGTGAATGGATGGATTCCACATGCCTGGTTCCCACTGTGAAGCACGGTGGAGGAGGAGCTGTGATGGTGTGGGGGTGTTGTACTGGTGACACTGTTGGGGATTTATTCAGAACTGAAGGAACACTGAACCAGCATGGCTACCACAGCATCCTGCAGAGATATGCCATCCCAGTGTGCAAAGCAGTAATCAGAGCAAAGGGTGGCTACACCCCTTGGAGTGATGTTGGTAGAGAGCACCATCTACTGTACCCCCCAGAGAGAGCAAGGCCAATTGTGCTCTCTTAGGGTTCCGGTAGCTGATGACGAGCTGCATGACCGGGATTCAAACCACTATAATTCTCCCGATCATAGTGGCCGTGCCTTAGTGCACCGGACCACTCAGCGCCCCTTGCATAATTGTTTATGTTTGCGATTTATATGCATGCCCTATGTTTTCTGCACATTATAAGTGTGGTAGAATATTTCATGTTATGTTATTGATTTAGTTAAATAATTAGTTAAAAGAAATAGACAAAAGGCTGCACACTATTTTTGTACTGAAAAAAACCTTTGAAACCTTATTAAAGGATTGAAACTGTCATATTTATACCAAACAGAACTTTAACAATAAATATGTTACAAGTATGTTCTTAAAATTATTTGATAATTAACTAATAATACCCTGAAATACTGTGATGATACTTTAGGGCCTTATCCTTCACTCCTCCCAGCAACTTTAGCTATACTTTCCTTGGCTCTGTAGAATTTCAGGAACGTCTGCAGTCTGTTTTTTTTTTTTTTTTTTTTCAGATTTTCTTGAATCATAAAATATTCATTTTAAAAAGTGAGTTCACTTGATTTTTGGATGGTGTAGTTCAGTCTTACCACAGTACTGAGCCGTGTGGACACTGTGTTCCGTGGTTTGAGGACGGGTGCTTATATCCAAGTTTGATTGATTGTTAAAGTTGAAGTTTTGGCCATAAATCTCTTTCACGCAAAGTTTCAGCTCACCCTAAATGTTCTAGAGTCTAGTGGCGGCGTACTTTACACAACTTTACTTTATAATTGACATTTTGCTCTTTGCATTGGGTTTGGTGATGTAAGGCATGGATGGAGCTGCTTGGTCATTCCATTCCAGCCCCATTCCAATAAGTATCCTATCTTGGTACCATGCTGGAGTTCACTGAGAGCTTCTGAGAACGACCCGTTCTTTCACTAATGTTTGTAGCAGCAGTCTGTAGGCCTAGGAGCTTGGTTTTATACACCTGTGGCCATGAAACTTATTGGAACACATGAATACAATGATTTGGTTGGGTGAGCAGAGTCCAGCAGTGGCGCATGTTTCACCACTTTACTTTGCATTCGATGTTTTGGATTGTGTTTGGAGATGTGAGGCTTGGATGCATCTGCTACAGGGGTCGGCAATAGACGGCCCGCGGACCAGATGTGGCCCGCAAGCATTCACAAAAAAAAAAAAAAAAAAAAGATTAAAATTTACGGTAACATTTTCTATGATTGTCATCTCTATAAGATGCTATAAACATACTCATAACACATTATAATGCATTCATAAGGCATTATAAACATGGCTATACACATTTACAAAAATGTTCATCATAGCCAAGTTTATTGTTATTCATCATGAACTGTGATTATAATGCATTAATAGCTGTGTTTATAACATGTTATACGTCAATACCAAGAAACTCAGTCCCAGCTTGCACAATGTATTATGACTAAGAAAAGCTTCCAACTTATAAACTTATAAACACACCCTAAATAATGCTATAAATATATCTTAAACCACTCATAAAGTATGCTTGAATATAATATTAGTTATAGTCAATTATAGTGTATTATAGCAGGTCGTTGTGCGCTCTAAGTAAAGTGCCAGACTTTCATTGTGGGACTAGATTTTTAATGATAGATGTATACTATTTTAACATATATGTATATATATTATAAGCACAGCTTATAATGTATTATGATCACAAATCATAATGCTTAATGAACATGGCTATAATGGGTTATGCATTTTTATTAATATTTATAGCCCTGTTTATAATGCCTTATGAATGCATTATAATATGTTATGAATGTGGTTATAGAGTCTAATAGAGATGACATTCATAGAAAGTGTTACCAAATTTACTTTTAAAAAAGTTTCGCAACTTTCCGCATTTTCTTTTTTTTAAGTAAATTTAATTTAAGTAGCTTCAACTCGGTTTCAAGACTTAAATGTTACATAGAGTAAATAAGTTAACTTCAGTCAATCCTTTCTTTTAGACAACTTTACTTCATTTATTTCATAAATTTAAATATATACCCTAACATTTATCATCCCAAAGATCATATTCCTAGATCATCAGTTTGATCTGCTGTATGACATCCTGAATCAGATTTTTTTATAGATAACAGTGTGTCACACAGAGTTAGAATCCACAAAAGTCTGCTGCTGAATTAGACATGCAGACGCTGAGTGCAGCAGTGTGTGAGCTGCAGCCGTATCAGCTGTATGTAGCCTGCAGGGACAGATCACCAACATGCTTTAAAACATGTAGTCCCACATGAATCCCTCTAACAGCTCGGAAATCTGACCTGAAACTGCCCTCAGAGATACTCCTCTGTTCCCTCCCATACCCTGCAACTCAGAGAAAGAGAGAGAAAGAGAGAGAGAGAGAGAGAGAGAGAGAGAGTGTGTGTGTATTGAGGGTAGGATTGAAAAGGTCAGAGATGGTTCCCTCCGGGCTGCTCTCTTATCAGGTACTGAACAGAGACAGCGCCAAAACCACAGTGCTGAAAACACACACACACACACACACACACACAATTTTTGTATAGCTTTGGATGTTTCGTTTAAAAAGTGTGTGTGTTTAAAGGGAGGGGTCTTATTTTTTTTTAATTAACCTGTCCGTTTCTTTCTTTCTTGCTTTACTTTACTTCCTCTCCATTCTCTCTCTCTCTCTCTCTGTCTCTCACTTTATTTTTACTCTTATTTTCTATTTAAAACAGTTATCTCTATCTCTCACTCCCTCATTCTACCCCTCTCATTATCTCTCACTTTTCAACTCTTACTTTATTTATTCATTCTCTCTCTCTCTCTCTCTCTCTCTCTCTCTCTCTCTCTCTCTCTTTCTCTCTGCGCATGCACGAGCGTTGGAGGGAACGGAGGGTGTGTGTGAGAGCGCTTGGTGTTTTGCCAAACTTTTGTTGTTGTTAACTTTCGTTTTCGTTTTGATTGAGTGGATTGTTAGAGTGTGTGAGTGAGTTTATCTGCGTGTGTGTGTGGTGTAGCGGTGTGTTGTGTGTGCGCGCTGCTGAGCGCGGGTGTGAGTGTGTGTGTGAGTGTGTGTGTGGCGTGAGCGTGGTGTGAGCATGGCCTGGAGTGCGGCGGCTCGGAGGAGCTCTGCGGCTCCAAGGAGTTCGCCGTTTGAGCAGCTCTCCAGGCAGAATGGAGTGAAGTTCGCCTGTAAGGCGAGTATTGAGACCTGTTGCCTTGCTGTCGGAGAGCTCGTGGGACATGAAAACGTGCTGTCAGCGTCCCGCATGAACAACTCAATGGTTCTGTTTCTAAACACCGTGGAAAGAGCGAACGACCTGATCAGTAAAGGAGTAATTATAATTGGTCAGCTCTTCCCGGTGTTGCCCCTCAGTACCCCCGCGAGAATGGTAATACTGTCGAATGTTCCCCCATTCTTTAAGGACAAGCTACTCGTCCGTGAGATTTCCCGCTACGGGAAGCCGGTCTCATCCATGAAACGGCTTAGTCTCTGACTCAAATCGCCTCTTTTAAAGCACCTTGTGTCCTTTAGGAGGATGGTTTTAATGAACCTGAAGGATGGGGAGGATCTGGACCTGGTCCTCAAACTAAAAGTGGACGAGTTTGACTACACGTGTCCACTGACACCGATATAAAATGCTTTTGGTGTGGACAAGCGGGTCATCTGGTGCGAGCCTGCCCGGAGAAGGCTAACGCGAGCTCAGATGTTCCCGCGGGTGCTGAGCGCAAGCGGCCGGGTCCTGCTGCTGCGGAGCCCGCGGTGGCTGTTCCCCCTGCGGCGGCTGCGGGCTCGGGCGCGGGAGATGCGCCGACTGCCCCGGGGTCGGAACAGAGTGAGGTGAGCGGGTCCGAGGCTGAAGCGGAGGAGACCGGGGGAGCTGCACGCGCCGCGGAGGCACCTTCATCACCTCCTCCAGCTGTGGAGGAGCCGCCCGTGGATGAGGCGTGCAGCGCGGCAGCGGGCACTGAGGGGCAGACAGTAGAAGTGAGTGACTGCGATAAACCTGCCTCTGCTGCAGCTGTGGTTTTAAATGATGTGGAGATGGTGGATGAACCTGTTTTTAAAGTGCCAACTAAGAGAAAAAAGTCAGGAAAGGAAAAAGGGAAGAAGCAGGCAAAGACTGAGGTCAGTGGTACAGATGAGGAGGTGAAGGGGAGTGAGGGTGATGATGAAGGTGAAAATGATGGCTCTGTATCTGACTCTGGGTGGTCTATGTGCTCTCAGGATGAGAGAATGCCTGTTGTGTATACTGCTGTACAAATTAAGAAGTTTTTAAGAGAGTCTAAAGGGCAGAGAGGTGTGCGGGTGGAGGATCATTTTACTGACACAGACCAGTTCATCCACGATGTAAAACTTTTAAGACGGGAGAAGGCTTTTACTACCACAGAAGTGTTCAGGTTAAATAAGATACTGACTAACCTGCAAAGCTTGTAATGATGCTGTTTTTAAAGTTTTTTAGTCCCTGCTTCGGACTGGCCCTTGCCATCACTGTTTTATGTCCATTTATTATTTTAATGGGTGAAATTAAGATTGCTACTTTAAACCTGAATGGTGCACGGGACAATGTAAAAAGAGCAATGTTTTATGAGTGGGCCAAACAGAAGCGTGCTGATGTTTTTTTTTTTTTTATCTAAGAGACGCACAGTGATGATGAAATGAATATAGAATGGGCTAAAGAGTGGGATGGCTTGGCCATTTTAAGTAATTATTCCAAAAGTACACATTAAAGTGTTTTGTCAGCAGTACACTGTCAATGTCACTAGAGACATTACCAGATCTCTAAAAGCTCTGGAGATTGAGATTGTGGAGCTTCAAGGTTTTACAGAACCCACAGGAAATCAAGAGCGTATTACAGCTCTTAAAAGAAAAAAGGCTGCATTAGCTGATCTGCTAGGCATTACAGCACAGGGGGCGCTGGTCCGTTCTCGTTTCCGTAACGTAACGGAGATGGATGCTCCTTCAAAGTTCTTCTTTGGTCTCGAACGTAAAAATGGACAGAAAAGGTTTATGCATGCTGTGCGAACTGAATCAGGGGTTCTCGTATCTGAGCCTTCTGAAATTCGCCAGCACACAGTCAGCTTTTTCGCAAAGCTGTATGAGAGTGAGCAGGCCAATGCACAGGGTGTAGAGGAGAGGTTCTTCCCCCTGCAGACACGAATCACGCCACAATCCGCCAGGGCACTGGACGCTGAGCTCACTGTGGGTGAGCTGTACGAAGCCCTCCAGGGCATGGAAAACAGCCGGGCTCCGGGCATTGATGGCCTCCCGGTGGAGTTCTACAAGGCGTTTTGGTCAGTCTTGGGTCAGGACGTGCTGGAGGTGCTTCAGGCAAGTGTGCAGGATGGGAAGCTCCCCCTGAGCTGCAGAAGAGCTGTCCTGACCCTACTGCCAAAGAAGGGGGATCTGACTTGGCTAAAGAACTGGCGCCCTGTGTCATTGTTGTGTACAGACTGCAAGCTACTCTCAAAAGCATTAGCCTCGAGACTGGGGAAGGTGATGGAGCAGGTGGTTCACCTTGACCAGACGTACTGTGTGCCTGGCAGGTCTATTTTTGATAATGCTCATTTAATTCGGGATGTTTTGGCCGTCTCCAGACTATTGGGTTTAAAAACTGGTCTCGTATTTTTGGACCAGGAAAAGGCTTTTGACCGGGTTGAACACGAGTGTTTGTGGAAAGTTCTGGAGAACTTTGGGTTCAACCCTGGTTTTATAGCCATGATCAAGGTTTTGTATAGTGACATAGAAAGTGTACTAAAAGTAAACAGTGGTTTATGCGCTCCTTTTAATGTTCACAGAGGTATCAGGCAGGGGTGTGCTCTTTCGGGAATGTTATACAGCCTGTCTATCGAGCCTCTGCTCTGCCAGCTGCGGCAGAGGCTCTCTGGATTTATCATCCCGAATTGTAGCACACCTCTACGCCTTTCTGCTTATGCAGATGATCTGACTGTCCTGATAACCTCTCAGAGTGACATTGATGTTTTAGTGGAGGTTTTAAATGATTTTAGGATTTTATCATCTGCTAAAGTGAACTGGACGAAAAGCACTGCTGTTTTAGTGGGCGAATGGCCTGGTGGGGGACCCGCACTGCCTGGGTTGTCATGGAGGACGGGTGGTTTTAAATATCTGGGAGTGTACTTGGGAGACAGCGAATACGAAAAGCAGAACTGGGAGGGAACTATTGAGAAGGTGAAGGGTCGTCTCAATAGGTGGAACTGGATAATCCCTCAGCTGTCTTATCGGGGTCGCGTTTTAATTGTAAATAATCTTGCTGCTTCGTTTTTATGGCATAAGTTGGCATGTGTGGATCCCCCACCGAACCTACTTGCTGGCATTCAGGCCTTACTTGTGGACTTCTTCTGGGACCGACTGCACTGGATACCACAGGCAGTTCTCTTCCTGCCCAAGGAGGAAGGAGGACAAGGGCTGGTCCACCTAGCCAGCAGGACTGCTGCCTTTCGCCTCCAGTTCATACAGAGACGGCTCACCGGCCCACAGGACTTGGTATGGAGAACAGTGGCATGCAGGATTTTACAAATGGTGGGCGGATTGGGATTGGACAGAACTCTGTTTTTAATGGACACTAAAACACTGGATTTTACTGGATTACCTTTGTTTTATCGTGGACTTTTTAGAATTTGGAACTTTTTTAACACGTCCAGACTGGTAAAAAACTGTACAAGACCTGTATGAAAGTTTTTAACAGAAAAAGACTGGAGACCAGAGCAGACACACCATGGCGTGATGCTCTGGGTCTCAGTGATGAGGTTCACCCAGAATGGAGAGCGCTGTATAAACCACCGTTAACTAGGAGAGTACCTGACCTGACGTGGAGGATTTTACACGGTATTGTTTCTGTTAATTCTTTTATTTCCATTTTAAATCCTGAAGTCACTCAAGGTTGTCCCTTCTGTTTTCAGAGGGAAACGGTGTTTCACGCTTTTATGCACTGTTTTAGGCTACGTCCCCTTTTTAAGGTTTTACACTCTGTTTTTACGGCTCTTAATGTGTTTTTTACCCCTCAGATTTTTATCCTGGGTTTTAAATATGTGCGGAGAGAGAGGTTCAGGTGTCAGCTAATAAATTTCATCCTTGGTCAGGCTAAGTTGGCGGTCTACATTAGTCGCAGGAACAAAGTGGCTCAAGCAGCTGACACCGACGCAGTAACAATCCTCTCTAGACTTGTCAGATCCAGGGTTTTAATTGATTTTAATTATTATAAATGTATGTCTGATTTTATGACTTTTAGAGCAGTGTGGTGCTGTGGGGATGCAGTGTGCTCAGTTTATGAGGATGAGCTCTGCTTTGCACCTCAATTTCAGTAAAAAAAAAAAAAAAAAAAAAGTCATGTTATTTATTTATCTATCTTTTGTGACATAATGTCCTGATTTTAATGATGATTTTAATGGCTGAGATGGCCAAAAATGACTTTTACATGTTATAACATGATTTAGTTATAATAAAGTGTTGTTAAAAGTCTCCCTCTTTTTAAAGACTTTTAAATTCTAAGAAGCTTTACTGGAATGACGGTTGCTTTCTCTCACCGTCTCTCATACTCTCTCTTTCTTTTACTTTTACTGTTACTCTTTCACTCTTATTATCTCTCTCTTCCTAGATTTTGCTTTCTCTGTCACTTGTTCTCTATTCATCTCTTATCTTTCTCTCTCTCTCTCCCTTACTCTTCCTTCCTATCGCATTCACTGTCTATTCTATGTTCTTTCTTCCTCCCTATCTCTCTATTTCTTTCTCTCACTTTTTGTTCTCTCCTTTTCTTTGTGAAGCCATCTCTTTATCTTTTACCCCTCACTCTACCCCTCTCATTATCTCTCACTCTTCAACACATACTTTTTTCTATTTATTTCTCTCTCTCTCCCTTGCTCTTCCTCTCTATCTCATTCTCTCTCAGTCACGTGTTCTTTCCAGCTTCTCTCTCTCTCTCTCTCTCTCTCTCTCTCTCTCTCTCTCTCTCTCTCTCTCTGCTTTGTGGTCATGGATTTTCAGGATAATTTGGTAAAGCTGAAGGACACATCCATCACTGAGGGAGAGATCAGATAGATCAGCTGACTGTGGCGACTCACTCTGCCTCAGTGCAGGGTCATTAGGCTCCTCTGAATCTACGGCAAGAGAGAAAGGCCAAGAAGAGTTTAATCAGCCATCAGTGCTAAGGGCAATGAGGCCAACAGGAAAACAAACATGAGGTGTGACCAGTACTAATGACAGAGAAAGAGAGAGAGAGAGAGAGAGAGAGAGAGAGAGAGAGAGAGAGAGAGAACAAAGGGGGGGTGGAGATACTGTATAATATTGATGACAAAGAAATTCCTGACTCATGATTTTAAACAGTCTGTCAATTAGAAAGTCAAACTCCCATTACTTTTTAAATGAAACAGTTTGATGGAATTCCACAGGAGCACAGTGATCTAAGTGTTTTCTGGCTTCACATTATCACGCCTATCCATCTCCCCCGGTGGAACTGTTAATCCTATACTTCATTTTCCCATAAACCCTGAATCCTCTAAGTCTCACACGGCTCATACAAGCTCCACACCAAATAATAGCCAGTTAGTCACACAGTCACACTCACCTGAGTACTGATTTTGTACGCCTGTGTCTCATTACATGCTGTATATATAAATAAAGTTGGTTTAGCTTCTACTTTTTGAAGTATGGCCACAACCCAGGTCTCTTCATACAGCATTTTTAGTTTTTTTTTTTTTTTTTTTTTTTTTTTCTGTTACTGTGCTGTTGCTGAACTTGTTTTTGTTTGTTTGTCTGTTTAGATTGCTCTTTTGTATTTGGACACAGTTTTAATGTCTGCTCTGGTTTTGAATTTTTTGCTTGGTTTAGGTTTTTATATCCACTTTCCCCGTACAGTTTACTTTGGTCATTTTAGTTTTGACCTTTTCTGTTTTTTTTTGGTTTTTTTTGACTACTCTTGTGGCTTAACCCCTAGATCTTATAGTTAAGTCTTTATTTTAATCTGCACATGAATCTGACCATTGACATCTTACCTTCAGGGTGAGGCATTTACTGTAAATGAAAATTTGATAAAAATAAGTAAACGTAAATATAGATAAATATGAGGTCTGTTTACTGTGTTAAAACCCTTTCTGTTCGGTCAGTTTACATATGTAAAGTTCTCTGAATAATGGCACATTTTTAGTTCTTTAGAGTGGCAATGTCACCAGGCCTCGGGTTTGAATAATAATAAAAAAAAACAAAACTAGAAATGAACGTTATTGTGCGACAGCACAGAATAAATAATCATTGTTATTTGTTCTGGAACAGACCTATTAATTTGGTATCTGGTAGCGATTAATTACTTTACGCTCTTTTGGTGTCGAAATGCAAGAATGGAAATGTAAAATTGGGGTTGCTTCTGCTCAGAAGGACACAAATGAATCTTAATTCATTTCAATTCAAATTGATTTATATAGTGCTTTAAAAACAGTTCTATTTACAGTATATATTTACCAAGTCTTTGTGATAAATATTTTAACTGTAGCTATGTATATATATATATATATATATATATATTTTTTTTTTATATATATATTAGTATGTGTACCACCATCATGTGCAATGCTTAATGTGCAATATTTAATCATTTATTTATTATTTTAACTATTATTTATTTTATTTGTATATTTTATATATTGCTTGTATATTCATACTACTTATTTGCTCTGTCCTGTGTGCTGCTGTAACACTGCAAATTTCCCTTTTGCGGGATTATCTTATCTTATCTTATCTTATCTTATCTTATCTTATCTTATCTTATCATATCATATATTAACCATATCACCCAGCTCTATAATAAAGAGGTATGGATAATGTGAGAGTAGATTATGAATTATGAGAATGTCTATGAGTGCTCAGTCTCAGTATTTAGGTGTAATTAATCAATTAATCAATCAATCAATCAATCAATCACTATGATGTTCAGCCTGTAGTCTGAACCCAGCCATCATTTTGAATCCCATGGCACCATCTTTGTCAAGTAATGACTATAGAAAACATGGATATTTTGATTCTAATCCTGATTCTAATCCTGAACCTGATTTAGTAGCTCCTTCTCTCAGACCAGCCGTGTCTCAGACTGCCTTCATTGAGCTTACAGTGCAGAAACAGAACATATATCATTTTACTCCCCTGTACACCCAGTTTGTAATAAAAAAGTGCAGTTCTAGAGTTCCAACTCCTGCTACTCTATAGACAGAAATGTCCTATATTTCTCTTTTAGCCAAGCCTGTCAATCATTTTACAGCATAATCCTAAGAGTTTGTACTATATGGTAGAATATGTTTTGTCATTGAAACATACGGGGTTGGGCGGAGCTACATATGATACTGCAACCGGACGTGCTAAACCTGTGAGGGGACTTCACTTTTGAGAGATGTTGTGCAGTCCATTCTTCTAGACAGTCATTAAAAAGTCATTGAAAAGTCCAATGAAAAACAAGTATCTCCAAAACAGCAACTTTACAGGAGAGACAAAAAAAACGTTTAAACTTTCAGTGGAGGTCAATGTATAAAAAGGGTTTATTTCAAGTCATTTTGAAGTATTTCTATTGGTCTGTTCATCAAGAAAATTTGGCACAGTGTAAAGAACAAATTATGTACATAGCAAATTCTGTTTTTTTTTTTTGGAATAAACTTCCTGAAAGTTAATATCAACTCATTGTATATGGGTGACCATTAAATACACTTTATGACAGAGTTAAAGTACTCTTTTCTGGGAGTTGACCTTAAATATGTAAAATATTTATCCCATCTAGAGTAAAATACAGCTCTCAGCTGAAGTTAATTTTACCATAAAATCTCTCACAGTGTTAACAATTAATTAAAAAAATATATATAATAATTGTAATATTTTAAAACCTTGGAATTTAGAAGTGAAAATGAAAACAAAAGGAGGGTACCCCTGGTGGGCAAGACTTTACACTGATGGTAAGCTGGGACTGGGGGACACACCTATTAGAGAGTTCAGTCACACTCCTCAACACCTTGAAATAAACTCTGAAATAAACTCTACACCACAAAAGAGTTCCCTCAACTCAGCTTGTAGTTTAGGTTGGAGAATAAACTCACACAATTTAACACTTTCACACATTTTTGTTTAACTTTGTTTAATTTGCTGTGTAGTAAACTAAAAATCGACAAAAATGGAGATACTTGTTTTTTTTTTTATTGAACAGCGACGATAAAGAGATATTTAGACTGTTTTGTGTTCTTGCTTTTTAATGGATTTAATTTTGAATCAAAGTTGTCTTTCCTTAATTCAGTTTGTGTGTGTGTGTATGTGTGTGTGTGTGTGTGTGTGTGTGTGTGTGTGTGTGTGTGTGTGTGTGTGTGTGTGTGTGTGTGTGTGTTGGTAAATCCTGGTCCTGGTAAATCTCCTCATTAGCTTCAGATGAATGCTGATGTGTGTTTATGCTGCCATGCTCAGCTTGGCTGTGGCAGACCAATTCTTCTCTGGCAGGACACCAGGTGATTCTCTCTCTCTCTCTCTCTCTCTCTCTCTCACACACACACACACACATCATACATACACACACACACACACAGAATACATACACAAGCTTAGCAGAAACTGGTAATTGCTAAAGGGATTGGTTGGATTTTTGCACATCAGTAGAAAGGATCATGTCCAACTGAGTTCATTTGGAAATCTCAGCAATGCAAGCATGATGCAAAATACAGCTCATTACCAAACCACAAGTCAGTCAAACAGAGCTAAGCTGGTGTGTGTGTGTGTGTGCGTGTGTGTGTGTGTGTGTCTGTTTGGCCTCTGTAATTTATCAGTATGCCTGTTGATTCTGGCAGAAGTCTGTTTCCTTGGAAACACACTCAAAAGCAAGAAAGTGTAACAACATACATTTACAGGCAGAGACAGCACTCATCCACCACTATCTCACACACACACACACACACCTTCACAGCGTGTGTGTGAATGTGTGTATTTGCTGGTGATTTTTAATAGCTTTCTAGCTTTTTAGCATTTCTACAGATGATCCTTTGTGTGATCTCAGCCTACTCAAGGTCCTGGAGACGTGTCTAAAAGCTGAGCAATAAAGAGCGCGCCTCTGCGTCTCAGCCTTTTCCAACAGGCCGTAAACAATCTCACACAATCTGTAGATGGACTCGGTGAACTCGGCTCCACTGACAGTAGCCAGACAGACTGACAGGACTGCTGTACTTACAGATACATGCATAAATAGATAGACAGACAGATCCACTTTACATTCAGATAGACAGACAGACAGACTGATAGGATGGCTGTACTAACAGATATAGATACATAAATAGATAAACAAACTGGCAGATCTACCTCACCTTCAGATAGACACACAGGACTGATGTACTTTTAGACAGACTGACAGACAGACAGACAGACAGACAGACAGACAGACAGACAGACAGACAGACAGACAGACAGACAGACAGACAGACAGATAGATAGATAGATAGATAGATAGATAGATAGATAGATAGATAGATAGACAGATGTGATTAACCTTCGGACTGATGTACTTACATATAGATAGATTGACTTCACCTTAAGATAGATAGACAGACAGGACTGCTGTTCTTACAGATAGAAAAATAGATACACAGACAGATCTACTTCACCTTCAGATAGACAGACAGATGAACCTCACTTACAGGTCAATAGATAGTCAGACATACTGACATATTTACTTCACTTATAGATTGGTACAAATGGACAGACATGCTGTATGCAGTTTACTTCCAATCAATAGACAGTCAACAGATAAACAGATCTAATTCACTTACAGATAAACAGTTCATATATAGATGAACAGACAGATAGATAGATGAATAGGCAAATAGATAGATGAACGGGCAGACACATAGATGGACAGGCAGACACATAGATGGACAAGCAGATAGATACATGGACAGGCAGACACATAGATGGACAGGCAGACACATAGATAGACAGGCAGACACATAGATGGACAGGCAGATAGATAGATGGACAGGCAGACACATAGATGGACAGGCAGACACATAGATGGACAAGCAGATAGATAGATGGACAGGCAGACACAAAGATGGACAGGCAGATAGATAGATGGACAGGCAGACACATAGATGGACAGTCAGATAGATAGATTTAAAGGCAGATAGTAAGATGGTCAAAAAGACGGGCAGACACATAGATGGATAGATAGGCAGATAGATAGATGGACAGGCAGACACATAGATGGACAGGCAGACACATAGATGGACAGGCAGACACATAGATGGACAAGCAGATAGATAGTTGGACAGGCAGACACATAGATGGACAGGCAGATAGATAGATGGACAGGCAGACACATAGATGGATAGATAGGCAGATAGATAGATTTAAAGGCAGATAGTAAGATGGTCAAAAAGACGGGCAGACACATAGATGGATAGATAGGCAGATAGATAGATGGACAAGCAGATAGAAAGATGGACAGGCAGATGGATAGATGGACAAGCAGACAGATAGATGGACGGGCAGATAAATAGATGGACGGGCAGATAAATAGATGGACGGGCAGATACATAGATGGATGGACAGGCAGATAGATGGACAGGCAGACAGATAGATAGGTGGACAGTTAGACAGATAGATGGACAGGCAAATACATAGATTGACAGGTAGACACATAGATGGACAGGCAGACAGATAGATGGACAGGCAGACAGATAGATGGACAGGCAGACAGATAGATGGACAGGCAGATAGATAGATGGACAGTCAGATAGATAGATGGACAGGCAGACAGATAGGTGGACAGGCAGACAGATAGATGGACAGGCAGACAGATAGATAGATGGACAGGCAGACAAATAGATAGACAGGCAGATAGATAGATGGACAGGCAGACAGATAGATAGACAGGCAGACCGATAGATGGACAGGCAGACAGATAGATAGATGGATAGAGAGACAGATAGGTATATGGACAAGCAGACAGATAGATGGACAGACAGATAGATAGATGGACAGGCAGACAGATAGATGGACAAGCAGGCATATAGATGGACAGGCAGACAGATAGATAGACAGGCAGATAGATAGATGGACAGACAGAAAGATAGATGGACAGGCAGACAGATAGATGGACAGGCAGACAGATAGATGGACAGGCAGATAGATAGATGGACAGGCAAAAAGATAGATAGACAGACAGATAGATAGATAGGAATATAGGTAGATGGACAGGCAGATAGATAGATAGACAGGCAGATAGGTAGGTAGATGGACATAGTGTATTTAACTATTGTCATTTTAAAAAAATCACACAGTAACAGATCTTAGAGACATGTTGATTTATATATTGTAAGTATATTTATTTAAAGGCACAATGTATGTATTTCTGATTAAATATTTGGTGAACAGCAGTGTGTCTGATGCAGAAACTCTGCACTGAGGGGTATTGGGTATCTGGTGGTGTAGTGTGTGTGTGTGTGTGTTTGGCTGAGTGGGTGAGTGCATGTCTGTATGTTTGAGACCAAAGGCAGTAAGAGACCCAGGTGCCCAATTTACAGTCTAGTATCATCCTCTCGGCCTTGGATATGGACTTCCATCCATCTCTTACTGTCAGTCTCCTCCTCTTTCTTACTCTCCCCATGTCTGCCCTCCTCCCACCTTTTCTCCTCTCTGACATTTCTCTCCACCCCCCACCCCACCCCCCTCTCTTACCCTCTTAAGCTATTCTCCTCCTTCTCCTGCTCTGTCTGCTTCTCTACTGCCTTCACTTGCTTAAGATACCGGTTTAAAAAAACTTTACTTTTTATTCATTTTAGTAGTAGAGATGAATATTTTTATGTTTTTGGGACTAATATCTGTTGTATTATTCATACAATCTTGAACCTAGTATTCATACCCCTTGAACTTTTCCTCATTTTGTCATCTTACAATCACAAACTTCATTGTATGCAAGTATTGCTTAAGTGTGAAGTGGAAATTATACATCTTTTCATTTTTTTATTAAATAAAAATCTGAAAAGTTTGACGTGCAAAAGTATTTAGCCCCTCTATATCAACCCTCTGACCACTTGATCTGTCAGTTTGGGTAAATGGTCATGACCTGGTAGGTTTTCAGGTCTATAATACTTTTTCTATTTTTGGATGATGGATTATACAGTACTTCTGGGGATGTTTAAATGTTTGGGATATGTTTTTATAACTTAACTCTGCTTTAAATTGCTCAGAGAACATAGCAGGTGTATTTATACTGAGACTAAATTACACACAGCTGCACTCTATTAACTTAAGATAGTTCTGAAGACAGTTGATTACACTGAATTTTATTTAGGGGTTTTATTTAGGGCTGAATACTTTTGCACGCTGCACTTTTCAGATTTTTATTTGATTAACATTTTGAAAAACATGTATTATTTTCATTCCACTTCACAATTATGCAATACTTTGCATTTGTCTATCACTTAAAATCTCAATAAAATACATTTACGTTTGTGGTTGTAAGGTGACAAAATGTGGAACAGTTCAAGGGGTATGAATACTTTTGCAAGGCAATTTTTGCAATGTTTTTGTACTCTTGGTCAAAAGTAATTTACATTTTGGGATCAAAAATATTTAAAACATTATGGCACACTGAGCACCAGCTGTAAAATTGTTATGTATCTAAGAATCATATACAGCGAGAAAAAGCTTGAGTCATAAACCAGAAAAGCACACCAATAAGGAGAATACCAAACAGTTAGAGTAAAAAACAAACAGGAAGTCATTCATAATTACTACTACAAACAGGGAAAGAATGCTCAGTTCACAACAACAGGAGTTGGCAATACTTTGCAAAGTGTTTGTGAAACAGACAGGTTTAAATAAACAGGACAAAATGAGGAATTGATAAATAAAATCAGTCTAAAAACTCACATCTACGGAGAATAAGTATTTGAATGACATTGAGTAGGAAAATTGTCAGTGATTGGTTGAGAGGACCATGAGTCCTTAGGTAACAGGGCATTGTGGGAGATACTGTTCAGATTTAAGGAGCTGGGAAGCAGAGCAGGAAGTGTGTGATTTATAAGAAATGGCATATGTGTAAATTGTGTGAGCTAAAATAACAGAAGCACCAACTAATTGCTTTTGGGTTTACCCTCTGCTGAAAACTTTTATGGGGATGTGGATTTCATTTTCCAGCAGGACTTGGCACACTGCCCACACTGCCAAATTCACCAACTGTTTTATAATTGGTCTTATATAATATTCTAACTTTCTGAGATACTCATTTTTGGGTTTTCATTGGCTGTAAGTAATAATTATCTACAATAAAAGAAATAAACACGTAAAATAGATCACTCTGTGTGTAATACATCTCTCTATATATATATATATATATATATATATATATATATATATATATATATATATATATATATATATATATATATGAGATTCACATTTTGAACTGAATTACTGAAATAAAGTAACTTTTCATTGACATTCTATTTTGTATATTTGTATGCTGTTCATATTCATATATGTACAGGGGTTGGACAATGAAACTGAAACACCTGGTTTTAGACCACAATAATTTATTGTCTCGACGAACAGTTCTGGTGGAAACAGGAGAGTTGAGGTGCAGATTGAATTCTGCCGTGATTTGGGCAGCCGTTTGGTTTATGTTTTTTTGGATACAATCCGGGTTAGCACCCGAACATCCCTTTCAGACAGCTTCCTCTTGCATCCACAGTTAATCCTGTTGGATGTGGTTGGTCCTTCTTGGTGGTATGCTGACATTACCTTGGATACTGTGGCTCTTGATACATCACAAAGACTTGCTGTCTTGGTCACAGATGCGCCAGCAAGACGTACACCAACAATTTGTCCTCTTTTGAACTCTGGTATGTCACACATAATGTTGTGTGCGTTGCAATATTTTGAGCAGAACTGTGCTCTTACCCTGAACTGAACCTTCACACTCTGCTCATACTGCTGCAATAATGTGCAATTAATGAAGATTGACCACCAGACTGCTCCAATTTAGCCATGAAACCTCCCACACTAAAATGACAGGTGTTTCTGTTTCATTGTCCAACCCCTGTATCTGCTCCAGAGAGTCCTATTCTATTGGCATTCTATTGACACACACACAGACATGAGCAGAATCTTTCAGGCACTATAAGGCTGTTTCAGAGATGTTTCTGATGGTTGTTTCACTCTCACAGCTCCTGTGTGTGGAGCAGATGTCCACCTCCATAGCAGAGAGTGATAGAGAGCAATAAAAGGATAACAATGAAATGAAAGAGAGACATGAAGAGAGGAGGAAATAGCTTTTTAATGATCATCTGTGAGACAGAGACGCAGATGAAACCGTCAGATATGAGACGAAATCACATTAAAAAGATAAAAGACTATAATAATATGCCTCTTTCTTCATTAATGTATTCATGTGTTATGTGTTTTACCAGAAATCGATGTGAGGGTGCGATAGGCATCGGGGTTTAATGCGGTGATAAAATATGCATTTGAGGTGCTTCGTTTTCATCGTTACAGTCAATCTTGAAGATAAATCAAACAAAATCTCGAGGCATAAAACCGACAAAAAAGAACGAGACAAAAAAGGGAGGACTTGGCGAGGGAATATAGGATAAGAACGAAAAGAAGAAAGGGAGGGATGAACTGGCGCACAAACAAGAGGTTGATAAAAGAGAAACATTCTTTCATATGAGAGTCTCACAAATAATCTAAAATTCTAAAATTAAAGAGCACTTCTGCAAACTACTTCAGTTACGAGTGCAACTTCAAGCAGCGTAATGAAGTCTATATATCTGCTCTCATTAGGCGAGTGAAGCGGCGGAGTGTTGGGACTTTAGCTTGGCCTAGATTTGCTCCACTCCAGAGGAGCATGACGTCGGCCCCAGGAGACGCTGTCACCAGAACACAACGATGCAATCTACATAAGCAATGTATGTCAGCAACATCTAAAAATATGAACAGTGGAAGATGCTTTTCTGGAGTAATCGTGAAGTAACAGCTTAACTTCTCGCTGGCGGCCGCAGAGGAGCCGCAGCCGATCTTTACAGTGGAGATGAAACATCAAAGGAGCAAACTGGAAGTAAATGCTATGACATGTAACTAAATATGGTTAAAGCTGGGGGAGAGCATCCCAAACACAAAACAAGCAAAGTGGAAGAAAAGAGAATGACATTAAACATCACAGATGTTTAGAGCTTTCAGACCTCAACAAGTTCACATTCATCAAGTTTTAAGAGTTGAGAAATATTTGGTGGAATAACCCTGGTTTTTAATCACAGTTTTCATGAATCTTGGCATGTTCTCCTCCACCATTCTTACACACTGCTTTTGAATAACTGCTTTATGCCACTCCTGGTGCAAAAAAATCAAGCAGTTCAGCTTGGTTTGATGGCTTGTGATCATCTTTCTTTTGATTATATTCCAGAGGTTTTTGTAGTGGCAATTTAGTAAAATCATATGTCTCATTTTTTGATGGTCTTTTTTTTTTTCCATAGCTTTACAATTCAGTGTCTGTTTTTGCAATGAGATTTATTTTTATATGTCATCATCTTTCCACCTATTTTTACCTATTGTATCAAAGGCTTGAAACATGGATATAGTATAAAATACAGATGCAGTATAAAAGTGTTGTTAAAGGTTTTATTCATAAATAATAAAGGCTTATTACCATAATAATCCAAGGGTTAACAAACAACCAGACCTGGATAAGGCAGAAACAAAAATGTTAAGCATAAACAGGTTCAAATCTCTAAACAATCTAAAAGGGGCAAATGACAAATGAGTAAATTGTAAAAGTACAGAGACAATGGCCAGTCAAATGCTTGGTATGCACATGCAAAGGCAGCAGTGTTGGCAATACTTTGCAAAGCCAAGAACAATAAATTAGTAGTATTTAAGAACATTTAAAACACAGGTGACAGGTATTGTGGGAAAAGCTTCTGATTGACTGAGAACAGGCTTGTGACAAAGTCCTCAGTGAGAGCTGGATCATGGGAACTGTAGTGTATAGGAAAAGTGGAAAGGACTGAAAGCATAACAATTTATTTAGGTTGGTTAGTTTGGTATTTGCCAGTTTTTAGCCAAAATATGCGTTCAGCTTTTTGCCAGTAATTTAGCTGATGTTAAGAGCTAGTCAAATCATATGATCATTATGTCGAGAGTTACAGCATTGCATGAGTACACTTAATTCGGCAGTTCCTTTTTTAACTAATAGCTGTCAGTTAAATAGAGTATAGAAAAACAGTGTAGAATTCTGTTTAGAATGTTGCATATTGTACTTGTAGAATGTGTAAAACTACCATATCTCATGGAGAAAGCAGAGTGAAGATAAAGACTTTTACTAACTGGACACCACTAACCAGACAGCCCTCTCAAGAGTCTGTCTCTCAGCCCAGTACAATGAATATTGGATACAATAATAGAGCCAGCAAAGATAGCTAACAACACTCTGAGCTCCTATGTGTAGTTTTTCACAGGAATTCACAAGTTCTTATAGCTGATGCTTAAAGTTTTTAAATGCACAATTATGCACTAGCAGGATCTTTCATGTCCTGGTATTATTGTGGAAATATTTTGGAGTGAAAAGTTGAAAGGCTATGCTAGAAAATGTTTTTAAATGTGTTTTAATGGAGACATTAAACCTATATAGAGTCAAAAGAGATTTTTTAGTATAGGACACTAAATGCTGATTGTTGCTGATGTTACTCAAGGCTGTAAAAAACTTGTCTAGACGTCTGTTTAGAATGTTGCATATTTGTAGAATGTGTAAAACTACCATATCTCATGGAGGAAGCAGAGTAAAGATAAAGATTTTTATTAACCGGACACCACTAACTGGACTCCCCTCTCAAGAGTCTGTCTCTCAGCCCAGAACAGTGAATATTGGAAACAATAATAAAGCCAGCATAGATAGCTACTAACACTCTGAGCAGGTTTGTACTATCTTTCATGTCATGGCATTACTGTGGAAATCTTTTAAAGTGAGAAGTTGACAAGTTTATGCTAGAATTTTTTGTTTCTTTTTTTTTTTATGAAGACAGTAATTCTATATATAGAGTTTGTACAGGACATTTTTGTTTGGAGGGTAAAATAGAACACTTGTGCAGTCATGGATATGTATTTGTTAAATGGTATTTGAAAGCTTGGCTCCAGGGCTAGATAGGGCTAAAAGATTGTTATTTTAAGTTCTGAGTTTAGAAGTGAGAAGTTCTGAGCTCTGAGTTCTCTTTAGTAAAATATCTGCTCTTTCTATTGTCTAACACTTTATAAGTCACTGGTGGCAAAGAAAGGGAACTAATTGGTCAAAAGTGAGCTCAAGGCCAGTTGCTGGTGTATTTAGTCATTGACCAGGCAACTCTGATTGGGTGTTCTGTCGATGCTTAAGCACCCGATTGGTCCCTTAGTGCTTAAACATTGATCGTGGAGTCAGACTCTGATTGGTCGGGCAAAAAAGCTTAAGTCAAATGTGGGGATTGTTTTATTGCATTTGTTTTGGTATATTTCATTTCCAGTTCTAATTTTCATAGTTCTAGTATTCATTCTTACTTCTTTTTGGCCTTATTTGATTCAAAGTAAGCATCTCTGTAGTCTCAGCTAAACTGGAAGGTCAGTTTTATTCATATTTTCATTCATACATTTGACTGAAAGAACATTCCAACATATAGGACTAGGAGTCAATTCCCAAAAGCGCTGATTTTCTTATTTAAAGCATTTTTAGAATCAAGATTTGACTCTATCTACCCACCTAAATGAGCTGAGAATATAATAAATGAACAATTAATATGTTTATCTTTGAAGATCAGCTAAGCTGAGATCATGTAAGATAAATATGCCAATATTATTTGTACTGTTAGTAATAAAAATGTAATATATACCTAATTAATGTTGATAGATGTGGTATCGCAGGAATGCTACGCCTTCAGACTGTACAAATTCAGTGTTCACAAACATTTCTTACACACAAACACAAGCACACACACACACACACACACACACAGAGCACAGAGATTATCTCATGTCTGTGCTGATGTGTTGATATGAAAGAAATGCACCCTGCAGAAATGTCTTTTCTTCTCTGATCTGTTGTGAAGATAGCGATCAAGACCTGATTCATTCATACAGCACAGAGGGAGCGACCTGCTCTGTTCCTCAGCACCCGCTACTGCCCACTCCTTATCACCACCAAAAAGGTCACACACAGCCAGGCCACTGCCCGCCTCCATCACAGGGCACTTCATATCATCCTGTTACATCTGTGTTCCATATATATTAGCCATTTGGCTTTAATATGATCGTGTAGTTTTCCCCTTTTTTTTGTGCTTGTATAAGGTAGTGGATAACACCAATGGCCTTTATAAAAGCTGGGTTTGAGTTCTGATTTACAAAAGAATATCAAATCAATAGTTTATTCTGCGTTTGTTGTCGTTTTTTGCTGTCTGTTTCTACGGTGTACTTTTTTACTGTGAATTTTATTTTATTTTATTTATTTATTTATTTATTTTTATTTTTTTGAGATTGTAAAGCAATACTGTGTGGTTTTGATTGCACTCAGGATGATCACCACCCCACCTCATCATCCCCAACCCCCCAACTAAAATCCCCATCCAAAAAAGTATTGGATGGGGCACCATCATTCCAGAAAACATTCCAGTTCCAATTCTTCATAACTCAATACTAGGGGTTTATATCTCATAGAATTTGGCATAAGGCATGATGGCATGACAATGTTATGTTTATCTGCAATCCTATTTATCCTATTATTATTATTATTATTATTATTATTACTGGCAGTCCTTCACTTCTCTACAAGCAGTAGACAAGCTATGTGTTTACATTTGCACATCTCATGTTAGCAATGAGTGTAACTTTATTACACTCACAGAATGTAGAAGCAAAGTATCAGAATGCACTTTCTGGAAGTGGTGTTCACAAACACTGGTCATGTATGTATGACCATATATAAAAACACAGGTGCGCCACTGTCTGATTTGAACCCTGACAACAGTTAAACAACAGACGTTCATTGCTATCTTGGGACGCAGCTGTGGCGCACCTAATTGGCGTGCATACACCCCCGCTCATTACACACACACAAAGACATGCAGCAGTGTGGAAAGGTCAGTTTCCTGTGCTGAGAAACACAGAAGTGTTGTGCTCTTAAAATACCAATCTGCCAAAGTCAGAGCACACCTGGGTCTTAAAGTGAATGTGAGGTAGGTGACACGCTGATTCATGTCATGCCCAAAACAAACCCATGATTAACCAAGAGAATAAGCACATGCTTTTTGCTATTTCGAGCCATGCAAGGTGTACTTTTCCCGTCGTTACGATAGCAAAGACACACTAAATCAGGCTGACAGGAGCGTGGTTAATGACTACCCAACAGATCTCTGAAATAGGGCCCTATATTTCCAGAAAAGTTTCATCCTATTTCTATTGAAAAGATCTCCAGGTTAGTTTTTTGACATTTCTGCTCACACACTTTCACACACGTATTTCACCAACGGACATGCCATGCATTTCTCATGTTCCCTTCTCATATCTCTGCCTCAATTCTGCACTTTCTCTGTATCTAGCTCTCCCTCTCTTTCTGCTAGACGGTGACTAAAGCAATATGTGGTTTCATGTAGGCCACAGCATGTACCCATTAAAACGTCAGCTATAGTCTGACATTTGCCTTCTTGTTTCCCATTTATTTTCCTGCATAGACCAAAACACTCACTCACTCACTCTCTCGCTCACTCACTCTCTTACACACTTACACACACACACACTCTCACACACTCTCTTTCTCACACATGCATATATCCTGAAAACGCTCACACACGTATACACACAAACACTTTCCGTCTGCTCCGTTTCTACTTGAGCACATTTATTAATCCTGGCCGGAGTGAGCGTATCCCCATCTCGACCTGTTCTAAAGGTCAGAGCAAGAACACAGCGGCCAGTTAATGATATAACGACCACTTTCCCGCAGGCAGTAAACGGGCCTTATCCGCAGTCAAACGCCCATCGATTTATTTCCCCCGCAGCCACGCAGGGGCCGCGGTCCCCCTGCTAATAAACGGCCCCGGGAGATAAGAGCGGAGAGGAGATGGGAAGAGGAGGAAGCGGGAGGATAATGCGGGCTGAGATTAAGACGGCAGTAGTTAGAGTGGTTAATGGTGGCAAGACGATAATGTCGGACTTTAATGCGAGGACTCAGCAGGACTGTCGGAGAGTTTAGCCTCGGTTCTCCAAAACACTGAAATAATGTAACGCAGCGGATTTATTAAAAAGTCTATGTGTGTGTACGTCCTCATGAATAAAATATAGGACATCAACACAATTATTGCCAAGCCAAGTCATGCTGATGTAATATATTTTATTCATGTGGAAACTCACTTCAGAGCGTTACTCTTTTAATGTGAAGAGGTGTTTCAATTTGCAATCTAAATGTGATGCACTTCCTTTTTTATATTTTTTCAGGCGCTGAAAAACTAAATTGTACGAAACTTTTTTTCTACTAAACTTACTTGGGTGAGGTCCTCGAGGCTACATTTCAAGTATTCCTTTAAACCATATTCTATTCATATATCAGGCCCGTAGCCAGGGGGGATCGAAGGGTTCGTTCGACCCCACCCCCCCACCCCACCCTCAGCCACCCCCCCCGCCTGCCCCCAGAGAAGTGACGAGTAAGAAAATTTGTTAATGTTTCTCTTTACACATTTTGTTCAGACTGTTTTACACCCATCCAGTAGGTGACGGCAATTCCCCCATTTCTGTTCTTAGCTTGTGGAAAGAATAAGAATCAGGGGAAAGTTACTTGAGAAAATGGGTAAAAAAGAAGACAAGGAGCGAAAACGGAAGAAAACGGCGGTAACATTGTCCCAAAACATTGGAGACTTGTTCAAAAAAAGGCCCAAAATCGGTAAGCTGCTGAGTGCAGGGCTTCTATTTCTTTACAACTCCCCTGCATTAACAGTGCCGGGCTCGGCTTAGCCCAATAGTATAATTGTACATGTAACACCGGATTATTACTGTTATTATTGCGATAACTCTAAAGTCTGGATTTTAGATGATTTTTAAGAAATGTAGGTTAAGTGACAATAACATTCAGTCACTCACTTTGCAATTCTGACGATCAAGCTAGGGTGTATTTTACTCTCAACATGCCTGTTGCTCCTAAGGCCATATATAAAATACAGTATAGAGGTGTAAAAAGGGGGTTAACCTCTTAAGAAAAATATCATATTTAATATCTGTCTGTGTTTATGAATACTTATAGGTTCAATATAGACACCCAAAATGCCATTTTAAAGCTTTTCAGTTATCTAGCCTATTTAACCGTATCTCTTTTCAGAAAATAAACATTTAGGGCGAAATATGCCTAGTTTATGAAAGTTATGAAATATTATTTTCATATTTACGTTTTTCGTACGTCCATATTTGATCGAATGCGGACATGTTATACACCATTCGAACCGTCTGCCTCTCCGGATTACGGAACTGTGTTTAGAGTTTAAATCTGCTTGTGTTTCGCTTTGTGTTTAACGTTAAGTTACCTCGGGACACTCGAGACACACACCCAACCCCCTCCAGCGCTTCCCCCACACTCTTACCTTCAAAAAGCCTCCAAACTTTTTGAAAACCAGTAATTCTCACATATATCCAAACAGTGCTTGAAATAATTTGAGGCAGAAAAAATAATATCAACTTTAACACGTTATTAAAAGCGGATTATTGGTCGCTCCACGAATCCACGCATATCTCATGAATCAGCAGACCCTCACAGACCAGACGGTATGCACATGAGCTCTGTCAGCCAATCAGGCGCCGAGTTCAGCGAGCTGAAAGGGATAAGACAGAACACTTCAATTTATATTATTATTAATTCATGTTTTAAGTTTTAATGACCATACCGATAGTGTACCTCATGAAGTAATTCTTATCTATTTATGTCAATAGTAGAGAGATAGACAATAAAGGACAGCATCATCAGAGACAGACAATGGAGGGCAGCAACAGAGACAATGGAACAAAGCAACAGACAACTGAGGTGAGCAACAGAGACAGACAATGAAGTCACATCACAGATGTAGGAAGTTTGAGTAACACTTACATTTATATCAAATTTATGTTAACAGTGGGGAGCAACAGATGAACAAATAAGGACAGCAACAACAGATTCACAACAAACTTATAATGAATAAAATATGTCTAAATTAAAAGGTTTGAAGTGTGCTCGTGTATTTAGGGGGCATTGGAGTAGAGAGCCAAATGAAGTCCACTTTTGGGGGAAAAAGATCCCCCCCCATCACAATGCTGGCTACGGGCCTGTATATCTATAATGAAAAGACTCCGGGCTTTTTTTATTGTTGTTTTCTGAGTGAGAAGTTTTGAAAAAGTTCTTGTTATGCTCCTCCCCTTTTGTCTAGGGGTGAGGAGGAGTAACATTAATGCATGTGATGAGGAGGAAGTGGGAGGACAACAATTGGCGGTAAAACAAAAGGAAATTTATTACAAAAGTCAAAGTATAAACACAAATATACAATGGATCAGGAAATAAGTGAATAAACTGAATATAAAGAGAATAAAGCAATTAAGTATGTTGATAACAATACTAGAAAGTGTATCTTAAAGAGAAAATAAATCAACAGAAACTGTAATATCTAAAGGTGGACTAAAGGACGGTGCTAACGAAAAGAAAATAATAAAACCAAACTAAACTGCCTAACCAAAAAACTAAACTAACCAAAATACAGAAGTAGCACCCGCCCCTAACCTAGTGTGTTTAAACAAAAGTGCTCCTGCGTGTGTGTAAATGTAGGGCGCCCATCTTACCTGTCCACACAGTAGACAAACAGAAGTGAGGTACAATAATTAGTGTGCTCAAACAATGTGAGTTGTTACCAAAGTTTAGATTTAAGAGCTAGAGTGTAGATTTAAGTATACATTGGATCAGAATCAATAAACTCAGCACAATTGGACTAGAGTGCAACAAAGGATCTACACAGGATCAGAATGAACAAACTCACAGCACAACTGTTCAACAGGACTACCTCAACATTAACTGGGCAGCTACAAAAGCTTTTCCAACAGTCTTGAAGGAGTTCCCAGAGGTGTTTAGCACTTATTGCCCCTTTGCTTTTACACACTCACTCAGATGCACACACTCTTAAATCGCCCTCACTCTCACAACCAGCGTTTGTATCTGCCGCCTCGGACGCGCTCACACCGCTCCATGCTGCTGCGTGCCATGCGGCTCCCCTCAGGCTCCTCTTACACTGTAAGGCCCGCCTCTTCCTGTCTCAGCGCAGAGTGTGATTGGCAGATGCAGCCAAGCTGGAGGAGGATCATTGGTGCTCAGCCAATCACCTTTCTCCATTAACGTAACCTACACAGAGAGAGAGAGAGAGAGAGAGAGAGAGAGAGACACGGGGGAACAAAAAGAAAAACACTCGTTGCACGTAACAGTTCTGAAAAAAAGCTTCAAATTAGCATCTGGGGAAAGTAAAAGTGGTGTACTTTTAAAACTCGTTTAAGATTTACACATGTGGATCAGGACGAGTGGTTCAGTCAGTCATGCTAATGTTTCTAACAGTAATTTAGAAAGCAAATAGTCACTAGATTGTATCATTGTAGCTAAGAGCTTGAGAGTCCTTCCTGTATCAAAGCAGCCCTAAACCATGACATTTCCACATTCATACTTTATAGTAGGCCTACGTTCTCGTGCTTAAGTGCCTTGTCTTCTGTTACTCTCTATTCTAAGTTTACACATTTAATATAATAAAATAATGACACAGTAATTTCCCTCACAAAAAATACATACAAGATAGTCATCCTCCACCAATATAACATGCTGGACCTTATCTTGCAACCTGTGCCAAGGTTCTTTATTTCCACCAGAGAGTGTAAAAAAGATGGACGCCGTGTCGCCGTTCCCATTCACTCAATGAAAATGAAGCCAAAATCTTCCTCCATGTTGGCGATCCTGAAACCCGAGTCTGCGCAGTAGAGACCAGAGGAGGGAGAAAGACTGTGGAGAGACAGCCTACTCATTTACATAACCCCGCCCCTTAGGGCTGCCTCCACAGAGCTATGAACACACAGTCTATGGTCCCACCCATACAGTCATTGGTCCCACCCCGGCTAGCTGTAACCCAGACCTTTTACAATAATCACACCTTTTTGAATAGAGCTGAATAACGTTTTAAAAACTAATTCTGTGAGGATATAAAAAAATTGTACAATATAAGCAGAGGTTACACTAGCTGTTGTATTTAAATAAAGGAGGTAGTATTACAGTACACTGGAAAAAAAAAAACGTGATTGAAAGTTTTCTGTTTTGCCATTGAAACCTATGGGGGTGGGTGGGGTTACACAGCTTTCTGCCTCCGAACAGCAGGGGGCGCCCGACCTGTGGTGGCTTCACTTTTGAGAGACGATGCTCTGTCCAGCTATACACAGTCTATGGTTTCCACAGAGCTTTTGTGACTTTTAGCTTCTTGGGAAAACTGTGGAGCTGAGCATAAAACTTGAGCAGAAGTTGCTGTATTAGTTGAGCAGTTTCAATGACGCATCTTATCACAGTTAGCAGGTAATAATGCTGTAGATATTGTCAGCACTACACACACACACACACACACATGCAGCACTAATGCAGTGTTTATCGTCAGTATTCCGCAGTGCTGTGTATATCTGCATGTGTGTGTGTGTGTGAAGGTGAAGCTGTATATAGAGGCTGAT
>NC_064409.1:67217893-67255393 GCF_023375975.1 Astyanax mexicanus | reverse complement strand
TTGTAGATTTGTGGATAATTTAACCGATCCTGAGGGCTGGTTGAATCAAATTATACACCTTATATTATAAGGTGCTGAAAGAATGTTTTACCAAACTTTACCAAACTTATTTGTAAAATATAAAATACTAATGCACCCCCTGATGCAAGCAGAGTAAATGCTTTTAACTCCTCTAACTGGATAACCCCCTCAAGAGTTCATCACTCAGCCTGGTAGAGTGAGCATCAGACACAGTAGAGCTAGACAAAAAAAGCTAAGGACACTTTGAGCTCCACAGTGCAGTTTTGCAGGAAAATCTATAATTCTCAGCTGGTGTTCTGACTTTCACAGTGGTCTATGTTTATATTTTTTCCTCCATTGTAAATGAATTGGTAAATCATTCGGTTTCTGATGCTGGTAACTCTAATTAACTTATCCTGTGCAACAGAGGAAACTCTTGGTCTTCCTTTCCTGGGGCAGTCCTGATGAGTGCCAGTTTAATCGTTTTACCATTTTAATGGTATTCGCGACTGCACCTAAGGATTTTAATATTGACTGTATTTTGGTTCTTTACTGAGTTGAGTAGTTATTGCCGTAATATAGATTAGAACATTACTTAAATAGGGCTATTTACTGTATACCAACATATATGTAAATCAGAGGCATACTCTGCCTCTTTACAACTTTACAACTGATGCTCTTAAACTAATTAAAATGGCAAGAAATTCAAATAATTAACTCTTGACAAGTACAGTGCAGCTGTTAACTAAAAGCCTTTAATGCTTTAATCTTCCAAACATTTTGCACAACTGCATGCTTACAACTTTGTTAAATACCATTTTTTTGTTCCATGATGAATAAACCCCAGTGCACAAAGTGTAAAGGTCCTAAAAGACTTTGGTTTTGGGAGAGTCCTGAACTCAATCCCATCTAACAACACTTGTGATGAATTGGAGCAGAGACTGGGAGCTACACTTTCATATCCAACATCAGTGTCTGAACCAACCATTGTTATTCTGGATTAATGGCCAGAAATTCCCACACACACACTTTAAGATCATGTAGAACACCTTCTCAGAAGAATAAAAGCAGTTACAGCTGCAAAGGGGGATCAGTTCCGTGTTTCTGCCGATAGATAAATTACTGCAGAAAACACGGAGCGTGACTTGTTGCCTTGAACGCTATCAACAAAGTCACGCTACTCAGAGACAGCAAGATAAACCTCCTGAATCTACTGAAAAAATGAAGCGCTTCTCACAGATAATATAAAGTCGGAGATGATTCAGTCATGCTTGCTTTAAGGTGAAATAGGATCATATGATAAAAATCACAGTACGAATACAAAAAACATCTGTAGGCTTTTATTGAACATGTTCAGACTAGCAAAAGTTATAACTACAGAGGAAAGCATAAGTGGATAGAAAGTACACACTGTTCTTTCATCAGAATTTGACCCACACTGTCAGTGTCTGTGTTTTTGTGTGATTCTGTGTATATGTGTGTGTGTGTGTTGGGGCTTGTACATGTGAGTGGAATATGATGGTTATTTTTTTTTCCCCTACAGATTCAGAGACTAATCCAAGGAGACACGGGGAGCCAGGTTCTAAACCACACCCACCAGCTCAGCCTAAATGGAAGAGTGAGGATGGTGAGTTACACTGTAAATCCACTATAAAGTGTGTGTGTGTGTGTGTGTGTGTGTGTGTGTTTTGGTGTGTGATGCTGAAAAGGACGCAATATTTTGGTTAATTTCAATGGTAAAGGTCTAAAATCCAGCTAAAATCCACTTTCTCTTGTTCTTTGTTTAATACTATGGGACTCTCTGTAAATTTGTAAATATGCACGCTGCATATGAAACTGTTCTTTAGCCTTCATTGTCTGCAGTAGCTAGTAAAATAACAGCCTAAGAAATACGAGTTGATCAGAGAGACATTAGGGTGTCTACTTCAACCAGTGAGTTCATGGGGCCCTTTGTCTCGACTCTGACGTTAAGTAAAGTTTAAAGGATTAACTTTACCTAACACTCAGGACTGTATCTTTATAGCTAAGGCTGTATCTCTGAAAACATTTTGTTCTTCGAGTTTTAGAGCTGTAAAATTGACTGTAGGTGAAAGGCAGGTAGGCGTTCTCTGCTGCAGTGCTGTTAGCCAATCAGAGGCGATATATTTGCAGGTATGAATATTTGGTAACACTTTATAATAACTTTCATTAATATATCATTAACTAATGATTAATAACAATTATATTCCACATTTTAAGGAACAAAAAAGTTGCTAACATATTTGTAAATACTAATAAATGCATTGGCAAAATTCATTGCAATTGATAAAAAATTGTCAGGTTTAAAAATTGCATTGCTAGTGATTTATTAATGTTCAATTTCTCACGAGCTAATGATTTGTTAATATTTCTAAATATAAATATAAATGCAAATTAACTGTCACATGTAAACAATTGTTGATATTCACATTCTGATGAACTAATGCTTTGTTAACATCTACTTATCATTAGTTTAAAGTATATTAATGAAAGTTATTATAAAGTGTTACCGAATATTTATGAGCAAGAGCCAAAATCCTGTTTTTCTTCAGACACCACTAATTAAGTGATCTAAAGCAGGGCTAAATAGAAACACCTGAGCATCGTTTTTTGTTTTCACAAAAAACAGCTCACATGGCATTTAATCATACTAGAGACCACAAATAGACATTGTAAAATTATTTAAAAATGTTGGAATGAGATCTTTAAATATTCAGGGATATGTAAGGAAGCAATGTGTGTGTGTGTATAGTAAAGTTTGGTGGAGGAGGGATAATGCTATGGGCTTGTTTTTCAGGACTTTGCCTAAGGCCCCTTAGTTCCATTAGTGAGGGGGGATCTCAGTGCTTCAGCATTGTTTGTGTGTTCTGAGGATTAGTTCTGTTTAGAGTATATTACTTCTGTCTGCTCTGGTGGTTTGATATGCAACAAGTACTGTGAGCATAGAGCCATGCCATTTCTCTCCCTCAATCCCTCACTCACACACACACACACACACACACACTGGTTTCATATTCAACAAGTGGTGTGAGATTTCAGATACGGCAGCTCAAAGAAAACCCAGCGGTTCTGGCTCTGGCAGTGAATTCATAATACGCCTGCCATATTCCAATAACACACACATGTAAACACACACGCTGTGCGCCCAGTCAAAGCGTAAAATTATCCATCAACTTTAATTAAAAACAAACCGCTTTCCTGTTGAAGTGATAGTGATAGCGAAAAAAAAAAAAAAAAAACACACATTTGCATATTTTTCCCCTCACGCCAAACGCAGTCGATCAGCTGAGACATGTCGAGGGTCTGAAGTTTACTGCTTTAGTTTTGCACTCGGGTTACCAGGCTAATGGCACCAGCCTGTAATGGAAGCTTATGGAATCTGTATCATTATATACTCGCGTCAGAGCGTGCTGAATTACTCTCACTGCTCCACAGATGGAAACAAGTCTCTGCTGATTGATTACAGACATGTGAAGGTGAAAAAAAATTGTGTACATTTGATTTTTGGACCAGCCATCACTTCAAGCTTATAGAGAAATGTAATTTTTTGGTGTTAGCCAGTGTCCGCTCTAGAGTTGCACGTACTTGCACCGTACTTCCAATGCTTTTTCAATACTACGTCATCAAAAATTATTCGTTCTTTAGCGTCTGATGCTTTCAATACTCTATAGTATAGTATATACTGCCCAGTTACTAGTTTCAAAGGAGTCAAATTAGTAGGCTCGATTTGATTCACTTCATAAAAAAACTAATTCACACCACAGACGGAGTGGCAGGGTTAAGGAAAACCTAGTATTCTGAACAAATGAATCAATTCGCATGTACTAATTTGACTCGGTTAAGCGACGCATGCACACGCAAGCCAGCATCGAGAGCAGAGCAGCAGCGTGCGTAAACAGATGATGGCTAAAATAAAAAATGTACTCTCTCATCCGCGACTTGTGGACAAAACGGGCGCGAGGAATGAAATCTGGGCATGTCCACAAATCCAGTGTACAAACATTGTTTCTAATCTCTCCAGAAAAAAGGAGCGAAGACGAGCAACTAGGTTCAGCAATTGGTGGACAAAGTCTCTGATCTCCACAGAGAGCTGAGAAGAGGAGAGGATAGTAGAGTTAGTTAAGATACACTTTGTAGTTTTACTAAGATTTACCAGTGACTGAGGTAATAAACCTTTAGGGTTTAGAGTGTTGTATATAAAATGTACAGTGTGAGATTCATCAGTTTGGAAACAGATTTAATTTGAATCATTCCGCTCATATAAAAAGTTGTTTAATTATTAATGCAAGCTCACAGCAAGCTAATGAAAGATCTTATAGAGTTCAGTACTGTTTAATAGTTGTAGGCATCTGTAAAATAGACAATTCATATGCTCTATACATGTAGAGTAAATACTGAATAATGTTTAACCAGGAACAGGCAGGGTCAGTAACCAAATGGCAGCAAATATCAACATAACAACCTATCAGAGAGAATATACATGACTTAGCAGCCTTAGCAGCGTGTCCGACTGTTAATACTAAATAATGCTGGGTATTTAGGTTTCTATCAACACAGTTGTTCATAAAAACAGATTATTGAGTTTATGTTACAAACAGCAAACAGTAACAAACAGCTGAAGGAGAGAAAATAATTCTTACCGTTTTCTCTGATAAGACAGCATGTAGTTGCGGGAGGTCGCAGGTTCTACCCTCCCTCCGGGTGGATAGATGGCGCTCTCTCCCCACATCACTCCTACGGGGATGTCCGCAGCACAGGGCATCTGTGAGCTTATGTATCGGAACGGAGTCGCTGCTCGGTTAACCTACAGGTTTGTAGTTACAGCTTGTACTCCTGTACTTGTCTGTTTACTGATGTCTTCCTGTAATACTGTAAAATGAAAAAAGGGGACGTTCTAACAGCCAGAAAGATGGAGCTGCCTGCAGCATTGACTGTATGAATTGTGTAAATATCGGCCTCTTGCTCTCATACTGTATATCGGCCGATGACGATTATCTAAAAAATGTCATAAATCGGCCTGATTATTCGGCCGGCTGATATATCGGTCAATCACTATTTCACCATTTATGTTTTGCTGGCTCAATTTATTTTATTTGGTAAGAAGCCACTATAGGGACTGTTATTGTTATAAAATGTCTAAACAACATGTCTCTGAGATACTGATAATTAACACTGCAGTCTGAGATGAAGATAAAGCAGCTGCTGCAAGTTTTCCAAACCAAACATGGATAAATCAGTGCTTCCTAATCACATTTCTGTGCAGCCCCCTCATTTAGTGCAAAAGCCATATGTAGGAGGGAGATAAAGAGTGTTTTGTGCAGATGTGTATTTGGGTTCTTAGGCTGTTTTGTGTATAACAGGCTTGCTGTTTTGAGGGGAAATTGCAGTTTTCATGCCTAAAACTGGTCCATTAGGATCAGTAGACTGGATGCTCATTCTCAGTGTCTCTTTCTCTCTCTCTCTCTCTCTCTCTCTCTCTCTCTCTCTTTCTCTCTCTCTCTCTCTCTCTCTCTCTCTCTCTCTCTCTCTCTCTCTCTCTCTCTCTTTCTCTCTCTCTCTCTCTCTCTCTCTCTCTCTCTCTCTCTCACTCTCTCTTTCGCTGGTAAGGAGGTCAAGTGCTCTAATCATCCCTATGCAGAGAATCTCGAGGTAGGATTGGGGTGTCTGACCCCCAGGGGTCAAAGTCCACCTCCTTCAACACTCGATACAGAGTGTCCCAATTACCGCTGGAGAGGAACCCATGGTCACCATGACAACGCTGCTCAAATTTTCAGGAGCGGTTGTACAACAGACAGAAAACATAACTGGGTTAGGAGACAATTCTATTAACCAGAAGTGAGAGCAGCATGTAAATTGACCATAGAAATCAAGTAGGCATGTCTGGCTAAACTGGGAAAGGGGTGTGCACCATTGACGACAACAACTTGTAGGGCCATTTCTGAATGTTTTTTAGGGCTTTGAATGTGGTTGGAATACAATGAATATGAACCAGACCCTGGTTCAGTAGATCCAGAAAGGGACCACGTCTTTTGATCAAATGGACCCAATAGTGATCCATTGGTCCAGACTGTGGTTCTCAGCAGCTTTCACACCTGCTACTTTGGTTAGGACCAAACAAAAATCTCCTAAAAGCCCTGAAAGTCTAAAAGTCAAAACCAATCAAGGTAGGGCCTCCACCCACTGATCCTATTTTTCTGTAGTAATGAGCACTGTTAGCCTGTTATCACATTTACAGTTTGTTTCACTGGTCTGTTTCACTGCACTCGGAAGAAAAGCGCAACGACTCGGTTCTGATACATCAGCTAACAGACGCCCTATGCTGTGGCCATCACCCTAAGAGTGATGTGGGGAGAGAGCGCCATCTACCCACCCGGAGGGATCAGGGCCAATTTTGCTCCCTCTGAGCGCCGGCAGCTTGATGGCAAAGCTGCATGAGCGGGGGTTCGAACCTGCGACCTCCCGCTCATAGTGACAGCGCTTTAGACCACTCGGCGCCCAAGTTTGTAAACGTGTGTGTTTTCCCCTTGGTTTGGTTTGTTTTCACACAGGAAATATGCACCAAAGCACCAAAATATTTACTTCATCAGTGACCATTTTAACCTTAAAACCCGGCAAGAAATAGAATTTCCACTTTTAAATGATACAATTACTTCGTGTATTAAAGGGAAATGGATATTTTTAAGATAATGTTTAATCTATTATCTGTTTAATCTATTATCTATTATCTGTCCTTATCTGTTCAAATTCTAAAATAGAGTGGAACAGCAAACCTGAACTGAATTCTTAACATAACTTTGCTCCTAATCAAGTAAGTAAGTATCTGAATCTGCAGATCTTTGTGGAAAAGGCAGCTGTTCCATAACTTGGGAGCGAAACCCTTAAATGCCCGATCCCTGTGAGTTATTAGGCTGGATTGTGGAACAGAGAGTAGATGTAGATTACTGGACCTAATATATTGCACAGGTAATTTTCAGTGCAGCAGTTCAGCCATAGTTCAAGACCCCCCCCCCCATTTCATAACATATATATATATATATATATATATATATATATATATATATATATATATATATATATATATGCCCATAGATTCAACAGAATCTATAGAATAAATCTTTCACGTATATATATATATATATATATATATATATATATATATATATATATATATATATATATATATATATATATGTAAATCCACTGACTGACATACATCCTTAAGCACACACACGCACACACACACACTTCCATGAACACATTTGAATGCACATACACCGATCACACCCAATTATCCATCACTTTCTATTTGGTTTGGAGTTTTCCCCTCTTTTTCTGTTACTATTATCAGCACTATTATTTATTTTACATGTTATTTTCTTGTAATAATCTTTTTTTAAAAAGTTGTCCTCCGAAGAGGGGGGGTGGTGGCGGGCCTAAAAAACAAACAAAAAAAACTGGATCCTGCCAAAAAAGAAACAACTAAACCATTAGAAAAGAACAGAAGACTATTCCGAAAATACCATGGGCTTAGAAATTCTTTATATATTGGCTGGAGTAAAACAACAGCTGTGTTAATCTGTCAAAGAAAAAATATGAAAAACTGTAAAAAATGAGGCAGTTACAGCTTTAGCTGTAGAAAAAGGCAAGGCTTACAGTCTCAGTAGTTATCTTGGGCAGCACACTGGACCCAACAGGTCTAACAGAACCTCTAATTAGATGATCTGTGCTTTTAAATAATGACCCAGAGTTGAAGCCAAAGAACACAGTCTACCTGGAAATTAAAAAAAAAAAAAAACACTAAGATGCAAAAATACAGACAAAAAACGTCATTATCCTTCACCTTCACCCACAGACCAGATAATCATAGAAAGAAGAAATACTCTGCATGTAACTCCTAACCTCCAAAAGGAACTTCCAAAGAAAGCACAGTATGGTTGGATATCCTGCTGTACATTGAGTATCGAGCTAAACAGGGCCACAGAGTGCTGAAAAACGACACAGGAAATTGGCTGAACAGAGACCTGCAGATAGCCTGTGCTCAGTTCCAGCATTAGAAAAAACCCCAGCAAAATGCCACACAATGTCCCAGCCTTCTATTTATATTCCAAAAAGACAGCGACTGCAGCAGACCCCAGTGTGGTACACTGCAAGTCCCCTCAGGGTGAACCAACTCGCCACAATGCTTCCAAGAATATGCAATGAGGCTGGAACTGCCCAGACACACACCAGCCACTGCTTCCCTGCCACAACAGCTTTCCTAAATAAACACATTTCATCTTTCCTTGCAGTGTTCTCCATAAACACATACATAAACAGTAGAAATAATAAACAAAACAAAAATAAATCAGTTCATTCGTTTTGCCAACTTCCACATCTTGACAAATATCCTTAAAATGAGCCAATGACAGCAGCTCCTTAGGTTTTAAATGAAGCAACTGTCAAATCACTGGAATACAATATGAACATTACAGACTTATGAGGATGTAAATGAGTTGATGAGCAGAAAATAAGATTGTAATGTGACCATCCAACATCCTGACCCCACTAACACTCAATGCACTCAATGCAATCAAATCCTCACAGCAATGCTCCAAAATCTAGAAGAAAGCCTGCCCCACAGAGTACTGACAGTCACTCCAACAAAAGCAGGAAATTTTTTTTTTATGTATTTAATGATCATGTGTACCAATACTTTAATATACTGTATATTTATACAGCTCTTAAAAAAATAAGAGTCAGTTCAGTTTCTGAATCAGTTTCTCTGATTTTGCTATTTATAGGTTTATGTTTGAGTAAAATGAACATTGTTGTTTTATTCTATAAACTACAAACAGCATTTCAAATAAAAATATTGTCATTTAGAGCATTTATTTGCAAAAACAAAAAGAGAAATGGCTGAAATAACAAAAAAGATGAACTTTCACTCCTCAAATAATGCAAAGAAAACAAATACAGCTCTGGAAAAAAAATAAGAGATCACTTAAAATGAGTTTCTTTGATTTTACCAAATTAAAAACCTCTGGAATATAATCAAGAGTAAGATGGATGATCAGAAGCCATCAAACCAAACTGAACTGCTTGATTTTTTGCACCAGGAGTGGCATAAAGTTATCCAAAAGCAGTGTGTAAGACTAGTGGAGGAGAACATGCCAAGATGAATAAAAACTGTGATTAAAAAACAGGGTTATTCCACCAAATATTGATTACTGATCTCTTAAAACTTTATGAATATGAACTTGTTTTCTTTGCATTATTTGAGGTCTGAAAGCTCTGCATCTTTTTTGTTATTTCAGTTATTTCTCATTTTCTGCAAATAAATGCTCTAAAAGTGATTTTTTTTTTTTTTTTGGAATTTGGGAGAAATGTTCGTTGTTTATAAAGAAAAAAACACATTGTTTACTTTACTCAAACATATATACCTAAACAGTAAACAGCAAAATCAAAGAAACTTAAGGTCTAGGTAGATTTTTTTTACATTTTAAATAATAATGAGAACATGAAGTTCTTTCTGTAGAATATTAAAAGCGTCTTGTAAACTGGACAAGGCTGAGTGTTAAGTGGATGCTGAGCAGTAAATAATCAGCATCTGTTTAATTACAGTGATCTGACACATTCGACACATTATGACTAAATCATTTAAATTCATCACGAACAAAGTTATTATAAATATACAGTAAAAATAACAAGATTCTTTTATGCTGAAAGTAGTTTTTTTAGCTAGTTTGCAGAACAAAAAACTTGTTGTCAGTCCTGATGCTCCAGCATGCACTCACACCACACTTCCCTGACTCCAGTGATTATGTAAAACTATGGAGTTCCCGCTCTCCAAGCTACTGATTGTTCACCTGTCCTCACCTGTATGTATACTCCTTAGTTTGCTCTCTTCCTGGCCGAGTATTGAATATGGTTACCTAGCCCTTTTATGATGCGTTTTCTTTGTATTTGCCTTTTTTACTGATTTCGTATTTTGCCTTGCCCAGTTTATTGAATATATTGTTACTGACCTATTTTTGTATTTCTTGACTCCTCTCTTGCCTTTCCCTCTGTCTCGCTGGATATATCATGTATTACCCTGGTTTGCATGACTACTCTTATGTGTATGGAAAAATGCAGCAGTTATACATGACATATATTTGTTTTTTTTTTCTGTTTCTTTGTTTTACTCACCCTATATATTTTTATATATAGTTTTAATAATTTCAGATGGACACAAACGTAGCTTCTTCTGCGTGCTACTGTCTTCTCTAACAGTGATATTTTTTAATGAATGTTCATTCTAAAAAAAAAAACATGAATATTATTATTATTATTATTATTGTATTTTATTAATTGCAAAAAAAAGGGAATATCGGCTTCACATATCGACCACCGGCCAATACTGTTGTCTAAATATCGGCATTGGCCATCAAAAAACACATATCGGCCGATCACTAATTTAAAATATCTTGGGTAAAATTCAGTCAAAGGAAATGTTAAAAACACTTTTATTTGATTAGCATTTTTTCATAATGTCCCAACTTTGAGAAACTCTATATTGTTTGCTGATTTGTTTCATTATAAGTATATATAAGTTAGTCAGCGATTCAGTTAAACAGGTATTGCAATTTGTTTGATCAAGTTTAAATACAGTAATCAAACTCAATTGCAGACCGTAACATCTCCTCCATCAACCCTTGAGAGAAAGAAGAATCAGTCTGCTCACAAACAGACTCTGGAGTGGTTTGTTTGTGTTGAGAACGTAATCTGACCTTGATTCGACCCAGCGATCAGGTGAACTCTACAAGTTTCAGCTAAACGGATACATTGAAACTGAGGATCCAGTCTGCTGATCCTAATGAGCAAAATAGCAAGCCTGTTATACACAAAACAGGCCTTTAAGCTGAAATACACATCTGCACAAAACACATTTATCTCCCTCTTACATATGGCTTTCGCACAGAACGAGAGGAACTGCAGAAAAATGGGTGGAAATGTGAATTTAAAGCTTTGATAAACTCATGTTTGGGCAGCTTGCGGCAGCTGCATTCTCTTCATCTCAAACTGCAGTGTTAATTTCTATTGTTCTAAAGACATTGTTGCTGAGGTATTTTATGACAATAACAGCACTAAAAGTAACTTGATGGAGGCACAAGGCTCAGACACAGGCTGAAAGAACATATTTACCAACATATTAATACGGTCAGAGTAACAATAAATGTAACAGTAATTCAAATTAAACATTTCAGCCATAGTTTGCCTAATCACATCCCAATCTACTCTTATGTAGTCAACATTAGGTGTGCTCCTCTTGACCTAAGGTTCAAAAATGACCAAAAGGCAGTCTATGTAACCTGGAGCACCTGGTTCACCTTTCATGAAAGTACAAATATAGGCCATGTAGATCCAAAAAGCATTGGTGAGATAATCAGCTAAGAAACACTAAGGCAAACAGGGTAAATTGCCAAAAACAAGAAATTACTCACAGTATGGAACAGGGTGAGTTGGCAATACTTTGCAAAGGCAGACACAAGCACATAAGCTTAAAGTATGAAAGTAACAGATGAAAAGCTTAGTGAGGAAATAAAACTCAGTTAGCGAAAAGACTAGACCTAAGGAACTGTATGTAAGTCTGAGACCCAATCCCATTTCACCCCTTTACCCTACCACTTACCATTGAGTGTAACCCTTCCCCTTAGAACAGAGTTACAATGAGAAGGAGTGAAATCCTCCACCCATTGAATTGGGACAACCCTTCAAGCACCATTTTAGTGCATTGCATGTCTTTAGAATATGGGGAAATAATCAATTTCTTAATTTCTCTGTGAAGGGGAGCTGAGATTAGCTTTGATTAGCTTTTATTTTATTTTATTTTTCTGTTCCACCTTAAGTGCTGCAGCTTCTGCCGGCTGTTGCACCATTTAAGGTGGAACAGGAAAGTTAGCTAGCTAGCTAGCTATTGAGACAAATTATTAGCAATCTTTTTATGCTTGTAATGAATAATTTGGCCATAAAACATTGAAACTACACATTAAACTATAGTAATATTGTGCTAATCGTCACTTTTAACAAGGAAAGTATTTACAATATTTACATGATTCTCATACTCCTTCGTTTGAAGTGTGCATCTGAAAAATCAAGCCCCTATCCCTTCCCCCTACCCCTTCAGCCTAACAAGAATCAGGACACCTCTGCCCGTTGGCGTGCACCGCATAAACAGAGGGGTAGGGGTAACGGGTAGGGCAAATGGGGTGAAATGGGATTGGGCCTTAGTGATGTTTCAGTGATATCAGATTAAGGTGCTGAGGATTTTGGAAAATGTAGTTTGTGGACTCAACATAGGCAGAGGAAGAAGCCAAAAGGGTGACACTGTACTAGTACTTGTAAGTTCCTGATACTGCAGGACTATGCAACTTTGGTAGAGCTTTATAAGAAGACTGCATACCACTGTGTAATCACTGTGAGTCTTATTTGTGTAAAATCCTGTTATTATTTTACTGGATCACATTAGTCCACATCTTCTTTCCTACTTCAGATTCCAAATCTGTATCTGTCAGCTTGTCAGCATGTGCACACTGTCCATAAGGAAATGATAGAAGCTTGATTTGTTTTATTGGCAGTGGGGATACTGTTAATTATACTTCATCAAATGAAGAGAGAACATCACTTCTTACATAACTGCTTATTTAAACTCTGCACCATGCAAGAAAAAGTATGTGAAACCTTTAAGATTGCTTGGATTTTTGCATAAATTGGTCATTAAATGTGTTCTTCACAACAAGTCACAACAATAGACACTGCAAAAATGATATATGTTTGCATGGTTTTATTGAACACAACATGTTATCCTTCACAGTGAGTGGGAAAAAGTATTAGAACCTTTGGATTTAATAACTGGTTGGAAAAAACAGCAAAAAAACTCAACCAAACGTTTCCTGTAGTTACAGATCAGACCTGCACAACAGCCAGGAGGAATTTTGGATAATTTCTCTTCACAAAACTGTTTCAGTTCAGCAATATTCTTGGGATATCTGGTGTGAATCATGTGCTCTCTTGAGGTCATGATGCTACAGCATCTCAATTGGGTTGAGGAGATCAGGACTCTCCAGAAGAGGTATTTTGTTATGGTGAAGTCATTCAGTTGTTGATTTACTTCTATGTTTTGGGTCGTTGTCCTGTTGCATCGTCCATCCTCTGTTGAGCTTCAGTTGGCGGACAGCTGATCTTAAGTTTTCCTGCAAAATGTCTTGGTTAACTTGGGAATCCATTCACGTCCAGGCCCTGAGGCAGCAAAGCAGCCCCAAACCCATGAAGCCCACGATGCCCCCACCACCATGTTTCACAGTTGGGATGAGGTTTTGATGATGGTGTGCTGTGCCTTTTGTCTCCACACATGATGTTCTGTTTTCCTTCCAAACAACTTCATTTTGGTTTTATCTGTCCTCAGTATATTTAGCCAGTACTTATGTGGAACAACCAGGTGCTCGTTTGCAAACTTCAAACGTGCAGCAATTTTTTTTTGGGCAGCAATGGCTTCCTCAGTGTTTTTCTCCCAGAAATATTAATTTTTGCAGAAACCCAAGTAATCCCAAAGGGTTCACATTCATTTTCTTGCAACTGTATGTGGTCTAATACCCTTTTGTATTTGATTAGCTATAGCTAATACACCACTAGAATACAGTTTGCAAAATGTGTTGAGTTGAGCATTAGTGCTGCTCTTTCCTATGGATGTTCATCTGGCTCTGAGAGCAGCAGAGGTATAAAAGAAACATAGCAAGACAGCGTGACTAAGACCTATTCCAGCTATCTTTGTGCACTAAGAAGCACTAAGACGTGAGTTACAGCTTTTGTTCTCTCGTACAGAGTTCTATCACCTTATCACTCCTGATGTCCTGAAACTATCTAGTCTCAATCTCTCCCATTGCTGCCGCTCCATCAGGTTTATAGCAGCTGTCGGCGGCCAAACTGCCTTTGTGGCAGGATCCGTTGTAGATTTTTAAACTTATGCATAAAACTTCACTACAACGACGGACTCGTGCAATTATCCACCTAATTATAGATGTCAAGCGCATAACACGCATTGTCAGCGCCCACAAAGAAGATGTTGGTTTGAAGAGGTATGCAAATGCCAGTTGATTACAGCTTCAGATGATCGCTTCATTTCAGACAAAAGCAAAGTGAGTTTGAAAGGGTTACGCTGGATCATTGCAGCAACATGATCTCTGTCTGAAAGCATGGGCTTAGGCAGTTAGTGAGATGCTTTTCTGCCTGAAAAAGCTCAGGAAAGACAAAAAAAAAAATACAGACAGAGCAAAGAGAACTCTGACAGCAGGTACTCCCCACAAGCTGCTGCAAGTTTAGCCAGCAGCATGTGGGTTTCAATTCCCATAAATGTAATTTATTTATATACAGCTTCTTATAGGAGTCACTGTCCCAAAGCACCTGTAGTAAATATGGGTTTTCTGCTCTTATGAGCAAGCTAAGGGTATTACTGGCATAAAAAAAACTCCCTAAGAGCATGAGGAAGAAGCACTCCAGAGAAAGCAAGTCCAAAAAAAGAGAAGAATGTTTAAGAACATAAAGAAGAAACCCTAAGGATGAACCAAGACTCTTTTAAAACATGATGAAGAAAATTCTAACTCAAAAGAGGGAATTCTCTGCAAACATGAGAAAGAAGCTCTGGAGAAAACTGTGACTCAAAAAGGAGAACTCTCTTGAAACATGAGGAAAAGCTCTGGAAAAAAACCGTGGCTCACCAATGAAAACTTTTAAACATGAGAAGAAAGCTCTGAAGAAAACTGTGACTCAAAAAGTCTTGGAACTTGAGGAAGAAGCTCTTTAGAGGAACCATGACTAAAAAGAGAAGATTTTTTTAAGAACATAAAGAAAAGATCCTTAGAATAATTCAAGACTCAAAAGGAGAAACACATTGAAAACATAAGAATGAACCACACAAAAAAAAGCAAGACTCAAAAAAGGGAAACATGAGAAAGCTCTTGAGGAAACTGTTAGGGATTGGGGATTAGGGATTGTTAGGGATGTCTCAAAAAGGGAAACTCTTGGGACACAAAGAATAAGCTCTGGAGAAAGTTGTGACTTAAACAGGGGAACTCTCTTGAAACATGAAGATGAAGCTTTGGAGATAAACCATGACTCAAAACAGGAAACTCTCTTAAAACATGAGAAAGAACATCTGAAGAAAACTCTCTAGAGTCTCAAAAAGGGAAACTCTTGAAATATGAGAAAGAAGCTCTGGAGAAAACCTTGAATCAAAAAGGGAAACTCTTGAAACATGAGAAGAAGCTCTGGAGAAAACCGTGACTCAAAAAGAGAAACTGTCTTGGAACAAGAGGAAAAAGCTCTGAAGAAACCTGTGGCTCAAAAAGCTAAACTCTCTTGAAATATGAGGAAGATGCTTTCCAGAGGAACCTAGACAGAAAAGAGAAGGTTTTAAGAACATAAAGAAGAAACTCTAAGAGTAATCCAAGACTTAAATTGGGGAAACTTATTGAAAACATAAGATTGAATCACACAAGAATAAGCAAGACTCAAAGAAGGGAAACACGAGAAAGAAGCTCTGTAGAAAACCATGTCTCAAAAAAGGAAACTCTCTTGAAACATGTTATAGAAACTCTGAAGAAAACTCTGACTCGAAAAAAGGAAACTCTTTTAAAACCTAAAAAAGAAGCTCTGGAGAAAACTGTGATTCAAAAAGGGAAACCCTCTTGGAAAATAAGGAAGAAGATCTGTTGAAAATGTTGACTTAAAAAGGGAAACTGTCTTGGACTATGAGGAAGAAACTGTGGAGAAAATTGTAAATCAAAAGTTGAAACTTGGAAGAAAACTGTGATTTAAAAAGGGAAACTCTTTTAAAACCTAAGAAAGAAGCTCTGAAAAAAAATGACTCTGGAAAGGAAACTCTTGAAACATGAGGAAGAAGCTTTAAAGAAATCTTTGATTTAAAAAGAAAACTCTCTTGGAACATGAGGAAGAAGCTCTGGAGAAAACCGTGACTCCAAATGTAAAACTTGTTTGGATTATGGGGAAGAAGCGATGGATAAAATGGTGACTCCAAAAGGGAAACTCTCTTGGATTATGAGGAAGAAGCTCTGGAAAAAAACATGACTCAAAAAGGGAAACTCTCTTGAAACATGAGGAAGAAGATGTGGAGAAAAGCTCAGCTCTGAGATTTAACTGGATTGTAGCATCTTTTTTTTGTAATAGAGCATAATGGAAGAGTTGCATTGGTTTAGAAAAAAATACATGAACATTACATTTATTGGAAAACTGGGTATCTAGTGGAAAAAAAAATCTCTTTGCTTCTGGTCCTGTGCTGTGAACTCTGGTTTACATGTTTTGAGAGAAGAAAGTGGGCCTATCATATGAGTTGATGAGTTTTTCTCTATTTTAAAGACTGTGATTGCAATTTTGACAGCATGGTGCAATTTTGACTTCAAGATTTCACTACTATAGAACAGAGGTGAATGAATCCATATCCATGTTTTATGCAGTCATTAATCTACAGGGAAAAAGCCTAAAAAACAAAAAACAATGCAGGAATTCCAAGTGGTCCAAATACAGTATCTAATTCATGGTTCCATCATCAGGAAACTGCCAGTTCCATGGAAACTCTGTATGTGACCCCTGACCCTGACGCCTATCCTGCTGCCAAGCCTGCTTAATCTCCTTCATCGCATATGCAGAATCCCATGGTGCATTGCTTTCGTTGATCCAACCATGGCATGGGCTTGCGTTAGTGTGTGTGCTGGGCTGGCTTGCAGCTTATTAACTTGGGCACAAAGCCCAGTCTTAGTCAGATGGCACACACACACTCACACACTCTCCTACACATGTATGATACAGTATGCATGAGTTATGAGATGCTGGGGGAACGGTTTGATAGTAGAGGGAGTCTCCCGGTTTGTTTTTCGTTCTAGCGCTGAACACACTGGCTAAAAGCCTATTTGTCGGAGCTCCTCCAAATATCACTAATTAACAACAGCAAAAGGCAGTCTGGCAGCCGCCCTCCACCAGAGATTGCCTGGAGAAGGGTTTAACTCGAGCGTGTTGTGGTGCTATTTTAATTATTTCTCACCACCAGCTCATTACAAAAAAAAAAAAAAAAAAAAAAAAAAAAACGTTTCCGAAAGAACAGATTCTAAGCTTTCACTACATACAAGGTGTTATATGTTTGGGAAAAATGAATATTGTTGTTTCATTCTATAAACTACTGACAACATTTCTCCCAAATTACAAATAAAAATATTCTCATTTAGAGCATTTATTTGCAGAAAATGAAAAATGGCTGAAATAACAAAAACGATGCAAAGCTTACAGACCTCAAATAATGCAAATAAAACAAGTTCATATTCATACAATTTGAAGACCCTGTTTTTTAATCACAGTTTTCATGCATCTTGGCATGTTCTCCTCCACCAGTCTTACACACTGCTTTTGGATAACTTTATGCCTTTACTCCTGGTGCAAAAATTCAAACAGTACAGTTTGGTTTGATGGCTTGTGATCATTCATCTTCCTCTTGATTATATTCCCAATGTTTTTTAATTTGGTAAAATCAAAGAAACTCATCATTTTTAAGTGCTCTCTTATTTTTTACCAGAGCTGTATTGCCACAAGTGTTCATTTTCCTATCAGAATTATTGAACTCAGGTTTTCCAATCATTTCCATGCCCACAGGTGTATAAATCTAGTACCTTGGCATGCAGACTGCTTCTACAAACATTAGTGAAATAATGGGTTGCTTTTAGGTGCTCAGTAAACTCCAGCATGGTATTAAACTCAATTTATATTCGTGTGTGAGCAAATACTTTTGGAAAAATTGTGTATTTTAGTTTTATTATTCTTCAACAATTATGCAATTATGGGATTATCTACCTGTAATCACGTAAAAAAAAAAACACAATAGCTTCAGTCCTCTGATGGTTAATCTACCTGTCTCCACCTATTCTCAAAAATAATCCAGAAATAGAGAGTTTTACAGACTTTAAAAGGCTCTAAACTAAAGGGCAGGTTTATTCTGCATTAGCATGCAGCACAGTGCGCCAGCAGGAAAACAATGCACAGCTCTGGCCAAGAGCTCGGCAACCAATTCACAATTACACAAGAACACTCCAATGCTCCTTAAACGCTGTTTATCTTAATTACCAATGGAACGTTTATTCTTATGCCGTGATTATTCCGCAAAAATGGGCTTAGTTCTTCACATTTACTCAAGTAGCAAACGTAAGAGCCGTTTAAACCCTCGGCTCATCTTGTGTGTTTTGGAGCGTCGCATTCTTCGTCTGATAATATAGAAAAAAAAATTGCTCGGTTGCGATCATCAGCAACAGCCACTTAAAGTATTCAGAGTTGAACATATCCTTAGTGTTGGCAAGTAGCTCTGCTTAGAGAGCCAAAACCAAATATTCATTAGACTCTGCGCAGCTTGGTATTTAACATGAAGCCACGTTCAGGATGAAGTAGTCCATCGGCCAAGAAAAGTTTTATTTAACGCAGCAGCGCTCTTCACCTTTCTGCTTGTTTTGTAACAGATTAACTGTTTCTTGTTTTTTTTGTTAGTCTGGACAGCCAAAAAACACATGAATTCCCTACAATTGGATTGATACACGTTTCTCAGTCTGGTCGGCATTTACTGTACATCAATGAGGCCAACCTTGTTACCACAGCAACCCACTGAGATTTATGGTGTTTACGATATCTGAACACACAAATCCGATCTGATCGCTTATAAAGAACAATGTGGACGTCATCTCAACAGATTTGTCAGCAGTCTGAACATAGCCAAAGCTTCTTCTTCTGATTGGCTGCCGGTTTTCATACCTTGTTCAGAGAGCAGTCTCAGCTGGACGCTTGTTACAGTGTGAATGTACAAGGCTAAACTGATTTGCCTGAATAGTTAGAAATATGGAAATATGTTGGGTTTTTTGTAAAATTTAAAAAATCATTTATTTCAAACCAATCTATCCTTGACACTTTTTTAATGAATTGAATGGACTAGGGTCTCTTATTTAAAAAAGTGTCTTTTCATGTGAATACACTGACTAATGTCTGGGGTTTTGTTTTACACTGATCTTTAGAGAAAGTTTTTGGCCTAGATCTGTTTTTAGAAGGCCAATTACCCAACCCAGTAATAATTAGGTGTGTAATGGTTCAGTGTTCGGTTCAAACCTTGGCATAACCCCCACAGTTCGGTACATTTTTGGGACGGTTGGTGGAAAAAATAAATAGGCTGGGTATTCTGTAAGCCTCACCTTTATTAACTTTATAATAACAATGTAACTACATTATAACCATGTTTTGTTTTACACTCCTCTGTATGTTTATACAAGTTTACAGTAGACTCCAAAAAAAAAAAAAAAAACTGCTTTGAAAATTTAAGTTATTGAAGTTGAAGTTATTGGTAGGTTAGGATGATGCTTCTGCTTCAAACTTACACCTTATCTGCAACACAACTGAACCACCACTATTATTAGCATTACACATTAATGCTCAGAAGACAGTCCTCTGAATGTCCAGGCTACAGCACTGTCAATGAGGTCTGAGATCACTGGTTCCAATCCTGGATCATGCTGCTTGCCATAAGCAGCAGCCAGAGTCTGAGAGAATGTAAGTAACTGGCCATGCTCTCTCTGGGTGAGTAGATGGAGCTCCTACTCCCCATCACTCTTCTTCGTGGTGTGATGTTGGGTTGGTCAGCAAAGGTTTCTGCTTATTAGTGTCTGATGTAGCAGAGCTGGGGATCCCTTATGCTTGTTTTCATTATTTTAGTGTTAGGAGCATTACTAGTAATGAGGAGGCGGGGTAATGGACTATAATTAGAAATTAATTATTTAAAAATACATTTTAAAAAATCTCAGACACATGAGGGCTTACTAAATTGTTCTGTCTGCTAATTAAATGGCTAGACTTGTATAGACACTCAGATACTGAGATTGTAAATTATTCAGCAGTCACTCAAAATAATTGTTTCCATCTCAATGAATAAACCATGCAGAGGACTCATGAAACAATGAAAAAAATCCTCTTATAAAGAGTAGGGGAAGTGGTATTTTCTATGATATTGAGCCCTTTGAACAGAAACACTTTTAATAGGAATACAACAGCTTGGAATAACCTGACAAACAGTGAAAAGGTCAAGAACGGTCTTCAGACTACATGCGTGAGGCACCGTTACTCTACTGAATTATTACAGGATTATTTCACTGGCATTTCTAGTGTTTAAATCCCTTTGAGCCCGAGTGTAGGTTCACAGACAACAGCAATATCTTCAGCATATCTTCAGACATACACTACATGTCCAAATGTTTTTGGACACCCCTTTAAATTAATGCATTTAGCTACTTTAGGCTTCACCCATTGCTGAGACATCTCGTTTAGTTCCTGTAGAGAAGTTATCCAATAGAACAGGACTCTAGAACTCTCTGGAGCAGACAACCATTAGCATTTTGGCATCATGTGTAATGACATGTGGAATAGAAGAGTATAAAGCCCCCCAACATTGAGCTGTGACTCTGAACTTGTGGTTGGTGCTCCATCCATTACTTCTGGAATGAGTCAGGAAGTTTGGGATGAGGTGGAGTGGTGACTATCCCAATAATGCTCCATGATCTAGTATAAATTATACCCTCCCTACTCAAAAGCAGGATAAACTTTGTAATCAGCCCTGGAACAATGAATGAGCCAATGTCCCACTACTTGCTTTTTTTTAACTGATGGTGGATATTTTATTTCCATTTTTCTAGCTAGCCAATGGCTCAGAAAAGCCATTAAAAACCTTGTAGACCCCTCTGCCAGCTCAAGCTGCAAAAACGAAATGTTTCCATTACTGAGGGAAACTTTCATCAGCAGTTGTGCTTCCGTACTCTCCATTATAATGTGCTAACAGTAACACTCTCACAATTTTTTTCTGCATAAAGTGATAAAACGATAAGAATTTGTGACTAAACAATCAGTCACCTAAAACTCCACAGGACAGTTGAGTCCACCAGAGGAGATAAAGAACTAATGGGAAAAAACAAACAAACAAAGAAATTTGGGTATTGTTCTATACCCAGGTATAAAATGTTTTTACTAGTGCATCTAAAAAAAGTTTTTATATTAAAAAGTGACTTTATTTCAGTAATTCATTTCAAATATATAAAACTCACATATTATATATATATATATATATATATATATATATATATATATATATATATATTACACACAGAGTGATCTATTTTATGTGTTTTAGAGGAACACAGTCCAAGCTGCTTGAGGTCTAGTTGCTACAGTCAGTGATGGTTTGGAGAGACATGTCATCTGCTGGTGTTGATCCACTGTGTTTTATTATCAAGTCTAAAATCAGTGCAGTTTTGTTTTCCCACAAAATCTTACAGCACTTCATGCTTCCCTCTGCTTTTGTGTAAACTTTTATGGAGGTTTGGATTTCATTTTCCAGCAGGACTTGGCACACTGCCCACACTATCAAAAGTACCAATTGGTCTTATATAATATTCTAATTTTCTGAGACACTGAATTTTGGCTTTTCATAAACTGTAAGCTATAATCACAATCAATAAAATAAATAAATGCTTTACATAGTGTGTAATACAGTACAGGCCAAGTTTGGACACACCTTCTGTTTTTCAATGCATTTTCTTTATTTTCATGACTATTTACATTGTAGGTTCTCACTGAAGAACACCACATGTGGAGTTTTATGTACTTAACATTTTTTTTTAATATTCTAGTTTCTTTAAAATAGCCACCCTTTGCTCTGATTACTGCTTTGCACACTCTTGGCATCATTCTCTCAATGAGCTTCAAGAGGTGGCCACCTGAAATGGTTTTCCAACAGTCTTGAAGGAGTTTCCAGAGGTGTTTAGCACTTGTTGGCCCCTCTGTGCTCCAGATCACCCCAAGCCATCTGGATTTGGTTCTGGTCCGGTGACTGTGGAGGACAGCTCATTTTTTGTTAAGTACATAAAACTCCACATGTGTTCATTCATAGTTTTGATGCTTCAGTGAGAATCTACAATGTAAATAGTCATGAAAATAAAGAAAACGCATTGAATGAGAAGGTGTGTCCAAACTGTTGACCTGTACTGTACATCTATATAATACATCTAGATCACATTTTGAACTAAATTACTGAAATAAAGTAACTTTTCAATCAGGTTAAATTTTTTTAAGATGTACTACTATATAATACTTTTACCTCTAGTACAGTTCAGTGCTACTGTAATGTAATGTAATGTAATGTGTAAAGTTGGTTAGATGTCTAATGATACCTCTAACCTTTACCTTTAGACAACTAAGTAGTAGAAACGTAGACAGTGTTTGTTTTAGGAATAACTTCACAGCTGTGATGTTACAGTATTTTGCGATAATAAAAGACTCTTCTGTTGACAGTTCTATTGCTTTTATACAATTATTTTTAGAAAAATGGATGAACAAATAAACTTATATTGCATAACTTACATGCTAACAATTTTCAAAATTGATAAATTGATAGTACTTTTGTCTCTCCCTTCACACCACATTGTTTTAACCCTTGTGTGGTGTTCGGGTCTGTGGGACACGTTTTCATTTTTCATCAAATGATACAAAAACATATTTTTTCTAACTCAAACTCATTGGCATTGGGTCATTTTTTGTGAAAAACATATATCAAAACACGCACACACACACACACACACATTTATATTACATACAGTATGTTTGGCCAAGGGCTAATAAACATTGCTTCATTTGTAAATTTGAAAGTAAACAAATTTTCTACTCATATCTTGAGTTTAATTCATTTACTTTTACATTTTATTAAAAAAACTAATAAAAAAGAGAGTAGCACTTTTTAAAAGAAATGGAACATAAGAAAGGTAAAGGGCAAATATTAACCATGTAAGCTTTTTATATTGCTTGCAATTTAGGTGAAGCAAGCATGTGTAAAGCATTTTAATGTAAAAGTGCTTCATTTTGCTGAATTAAATACAAGTAACAAAGTAAATGAGTAACAAAAATATGAACACCACACAAAGGTTAATGGTACTAAAAAACACATGGTTTGTAGTCTTAAACACCATGACTGACTAGGTGGATGTTTGTTAAGATACCTGTGGAGCCCAGTACCCAGTCCAAGATAACTAACTGCTAATACTACATATAAAGGTGACCACACATGTCACACATGTTGTGCCACGACATGGTATATGTTTATATTGAAGAATAACATTTCATTAACATTTCATGAAAATTAGATTGTTAATAATCAAGTCCAGTTTTTTTTTATCAGCTTCTCTTTATTCATCAACTACATGGTATTTTCTTGTGAGAAACACGTGACATTGTATAGAGCCAAACCAGACACCTCCCAGTGACACAATTCTTTTAAATAATGAATATATTGCATTTCATGTACATTTCAAATCACAGGTCAAACATTATAAATGTATGTGTTTTGTTTAATTTAGATTCTTTCATTATATAATAATAAAGAACTACTGTGTGGCGTTCTGTGTCGCTCTGGGGAATTATTGCATAATGGATTTCAATTCTTTGAGAGCTGCATATTCAGTGTGCTGAAGCCATAAGACTTAACCTTTGTGCTACATACAAAACCATAGAGCTGTCCATGCACAAAGTTCAGCTCAGCCTTTTCATTTGCATCTGTGGTACAATTTAACTGTGAAAAGACAGCTACTCATTCAGTCTGTAGTGCTGTCTGCACTAACCATAGTTCAAAATACACTATGCTATGCCTGAATGTCAAAGAAAAGTAAGACCTAAGTGTGATCACATGCCTTAGATACGTTTAAGATTAGTTCTGATTTAGGTACTCTTAAAATACAGGGGTTGGACAATAAAACTGAAACACCTGTCATTGTAGTGTGGGAGATTTCATGGCTAAATTAGACCAGCCTTGTGTACAATCTTCATTAATTGCACATTGCGCCTGTAAGAGCAGAGTGTGAAGGTTCAATTAGCAGAGTAAGAGCACAATTCTGCTCAAAATATTCCAATGAACGCAACATTATTGGTGACATACCCATAAAAAGAGTTCAAAAGAGGACAAATTGTTGGTGCATGTCTTGCTGGCGCATCTGTGACCAAGACAGCAAGTCTTTGTGATGTATCAAGAGCCACGGTATCCAGGGTAATGTCAGCACACCACCAAGAAAGACCAACCACATCCAACAGGATTAACTGTGGACGCTGCAAGAGGAAGCTGTCTGAAAGGGATGTTCGGGTGCTAACCCGGATTGTATCCAAAAAACATAAAACCATGGCTGAACCCAAATCACGGCAGAATTCAATGTGCACCTCAACTCTCCTGTTTCCACCAGAACTGTCAGAATTCAGATTCAGAATTGCCTTTATTGTCACATGGTCACAAGTACCAGCGAAATTAGCCATCAACCCATCCATACAATAACATACAAGGGGGAAACAGGACAGGAAGACAGGGTAAGCCGCAGCGTGTGCACACGCAGCCATCATTTCTTCAGTTAGAGGGATACAAGGGGAAAGAGGAGGGTAAAAAAACATACCCCTAGACTGTGCCCTAAAGAGCACAGTATAGGAACATCAAAAAAACCTCAGCACATAGGCACATACAATATATACAAAAGACCAAGCAATGAAGGCGTGGGAAGGGGTACGGGAGGTGGGGGGGGGCGTTAGGTAAACAGGGAGAGATTCAAGTCACAGTGTTCTTTGGAGGAATGTTCCCTATCATCCACAAGGCCGAGTGCTGATAGGGCGGGAGCCGAAAGCAGATTAGACTTCAGTTGTTTAGGCGAGTGACCGCTCTCCAGTTTAGCATGGTCACTCTCTATTGTCCATCATGGTCTCAATTTTCTCCACTTTCCTTTGCAAAGCCGTTTGCTTCTCCGAGATGTTTTCCATGTTGCGGTTAAAAGTCACAGTCTGAGTGCCGACAGCTCTGCCCACCGCATCAATCAGGTCGGGCAGCTTTTGGGGGCCCTTGACAGCTGTCCCCACACTTTTAATTTCACGATACACCAGGGCAATGCCTAATCCAATCAGCAAGAACCCTGTGATCATTGTGCCGAAAAGGTAGACGTCTTCCATGTCCTCCACAGAAAGAGTCGCCAGGCACACGGTCCGCCACGTCTCCCACGCGTCCCTCGTGTAGCCAGCTGCAAACGTTCCATCAGGACAAGCGGGTTCCCCCGAACCCAGGCTTCTCGTCGAGAAGATGGTGTCAATTGCATTGAGAGACCATTTGATCAAATCCATTTCTTTTAGTATGAAGAGCAGTGTGAAGAGAGTCTCTTAAGGAATAGCAGTGCCAGACGAGACAGGAGAAGCCAAGCAGGAGAGATAAGGGGAGGAGAGGGAGAGAAAGAAAATGCGACCGCCTTCAACGAGAGCAAGAGCAGAATAAATTATTGTCACCACAATAAATTATTGTGGTCTAAAACCAGGTGTTTCAGTTTCATTGTCCAACCCCTGTAGGTAGGTTTTCAGACTTAGTTTGAAGGAAGTAAGTGATTAATCTGTAGGATCCAATAGAAAGTCTTGGAAGACCATCTTGAAGGATGATGGGTCAACCTAAGCTGTACTGTATGTTAAAATGGCTTTTGAGGTTGATATGGTTTTGAACATTAATGTTGTGGTCCATTTTTTTTTATCTGATGCTAGCAGATACAGAAAGCTAGCGAAGAGAACATGGTAAACTTAGGTAGACTGAAAACAAGCCATGGCACTGCAATCTGGATTAGTTGAGAGTTGAGGGATCAGCCTGAAGGCTTCAGTCGAGGATCAACCAACAGGGAGTATAACTTCCCTATAACCATCGACTCGCTCTCTCTCTTCCCGACAAAGGTTGCTAGGAACCTGGGTGTTATGGTTGATAACCAGCTCTCTTTCACGCACCATGTGGCCTCAGTTGCTCGATCCTGCCGCTTTGCGCTTTATAACATCAGACAAATTCGACCGTTTCTGGCGCAACAGGCCACCCAACTCCTGGTACAAGCAATGGTCATCTCACGCCTCGACTACTGCAATGCCAAACTAAGTAGTAAAACCCGTCCAGATGATCCAGAATGCAGCAGCACTTCTGGTCTTTAACCAGCCAAAATGGGCACATGTCACCCCACTGCTCACTGAGTTCCACTGGCTACCAGTTGATGCTCGTATCAAATTCAAAGCTCTTACAATCGCCCACAAGGTGATGACAGAACAGCTCCTTCCTACCTGCACTGATCACTCCTGAAGGCTTACGTTACCTCCCGGCCGCTGCGCTCCTCCAATGAACGTCGCCTCGCTTGGCCAAACACTCACACAAAGCAATCCAGACTGTTCTCATACAGAGTTCCCCAATGGTGGAACAAACTACCTTCCACTACCAGATCAGGAGAATCTCTCGCTATCTTTAAGAAACTCCTGAAGACAGAGCTCTTCAAAGAGCACTAACTCTCCTAACACCTCTAACTAACTACCTTCCACTACCAGATCAGGAGAATCTCTCACTATCTTTAATAAACTCCTGAAGACAGAGCACTTCAAAGAGCACTAACTCTCCTAACACCTCTAACAAACTAACTACTCTAACCTCATTTCCTACTTCCCCTCCTTTTACTTCTCTATCCCATAATTTCCCTTTGACCTCCTTTAGGCCCTGTCTAAAGATGTTTTACCTTTAACTTCTATTACTTTTGTACTTCACTATTGTTAGTCGCTTTGGACAAAAGCTTCTGCCAAATGTAATGTAATGTTAAGTTAACGTAATGTAATGTGACCATCAGTCCTCAGATGAGATGACAAGAAAAGATTGCAGTGAAGACATGTGGTTCCTTGGATGTACAGCATCTCATTCCTGCTGGGGTTCCAAATTTAAGTTTGTGGTGCTCTTAGCCATTCCTGGAAAGTTATAAAACTAGTACTTCCTAGAAAGTTAGTTTGATGCCCTGCTCTGCAAAACAATCACTATATAAGCATATTTATCACTGCATGATTCTCTGCTGCTTCTAAGATTCTAAGGCTCCTAACAATATATTTAAATTCAACTGGAGCATGATTAGACCGTCTCTCCGGATAGAAGTGCCATATGCTGCAAATTGAAAATAATTTCATTTAAATTAAGGGCCCCATTGAGCACCAGCTCCTGTAAAGTCTGCACGGGTTTGGGTTTGCTCTGATGCACAATCATATGCCTCCCAGTTTTCCAAACGAGAGGAAAAAGCACAGCACAGCACTCATTGGCTTGGAGCTGCAGCACCATCTGTTGGACAGGAGCTCATTTTTGGTTGCTTTCCTCTGAATTCAAAGCATTTCATATCATTGGCCGGTCTCGCCTATCTCTGTTCATCTCCACTCAAGCCTTACACTAGAGAAAGATGAGAGATTGGGCCGTTGGGCCGGAGCTGTGACGGCCGCTCCCACCCTTCAGAGAGTCCGGAGAGAATGTTTCGTGCAGGTTCAAGCCAAATGGCCACTGGGCAGCTGTCAAAACCACATGGGTCAGACAGCTGCGTTTGAGCCAAGAACGAGAGCGGAGAACAGTCGGAGAACGATCTAAAGCCCGCTGGGAACGGACAGCACAGCTTCTCCTTTTTTTTGCTCGGTTTGTTTTGTGTCTAGAGCCAGAACGGCTACTGGCTGCCGATCTTTTCTTTATCAATTAAAGACTGGGAAGGAAACTGTGTTGCCTGTGCCAGGATGCTGCAGTCACTGTCCCAATTAGAGTTGACTGACTGGGAGAAAAGGAAAAAAAAAAGGAGCGATGAAACAAAAAAGACAAAAGACTGTTTTCGCTGCAGTAATTCCCAGTGTGGCCCATCACAAGACAAGAACTCCCTCTCCTCTTCTTCAGCAGAGCGCTAGAGCTAGGAAAACAAGCCAGAGCCCTGTTTTTTTCAACATGAGGAGGAGTGGTGGGAACCTACTTTCCCGTACGAGAGCGGCGGGAAGTGCATATTGCAGCACTTTCGCCTGAAAAGAGCGATGGAGGATCACTCCTTCAATTGCCAGAAATAACTCAGTCACTCTTGAATAAGGACATTGGCCCTCATAGCAATGACTCTCAACATCTCTCTCTCTCTCTCTCTCTCTCTCTCTCTCTCTCTGTCTCTCTCTCTGAGCTGAAAGCATTGCATTATCTCTGCCTTATTTCTGAAGCTAGCCAGAGTGATGTGACTGTCTGTCCTCCTTTGGAACAGATAATAACTCAGAATCTGTACCTTCAATTTTAACGTTTAACCTTTTGTTCCCACGCTTTGTTTCAACTTTACAGAAGAAGGAAAAGGAAAGTAAAATGGATGGAAGTAAAAATATTTTCACTTTAGTCTGAATGTAAACTGCACACTGAAAAAATTATGAGTAAAATTTACTCATCAATCATTTTAATTTCAGATAAATTTAAGTAACTTCAACTCGGTTTCAAGACTTAAATGTTACATAGAGTAAATAATTGAACTGAACTTCAGTCAATCCTTTCTTTTAGTAAAATTTACTAATACAGACTCCATTGCACAGAATGCACAATTCTATGACCCCACTTATTCAGTCCCTCACATGAGACCTCCTAGAAAACAATCACCTGAATATTGATTTCACCTGTTACATGCACCACATATACACCTGCACTTCACTCACCAGCATATACTAGAGTATTTGATCTGGTTCCGTCCATTATTTACAAAGCATTTCTACTAACTGGATATTTAATTACTTTATTACACTTTCTATATGTATTTAAATCTGATTCACCTTCATGTGCATGCAGCAGTATGGGTACAGCAGATTACGCTTGGAATTCTTGTATTTTTTAACCCTTATTTATAAACTGTAGATTAACCCTTATTTATAAACCTAAATAAATGGTGCCATAGGTTCTGTCTACCAGCTCATCTTTCCAGACTCTATTGCACAGAATGCACAACACAATGACCTCACTCATTCACTCCCTCACATGAGACCTCTTAGACCACAATCACCTGAATATTGATTTCACTACATATACCCCTGCACTGCAACTCTAGTGTCAGGAATTATAAAAGGATGGTGGAAACATCCATCATTGTTTCTGCGGTGTTCATTTCTTGTCTGTTTTGTTTTTGTTTGTGCTTTCCTGTTTTATCTCTTTCTTTATTACTTTATTACACTTTCAGTATGTATTGAATTTATCTGCTCATCTTTGTGCAGCTCTGGGCGACGGCAGCGGACTTTAAATGTGCTGTATAAGTAGGACTTCCTTACTTACTTACTCCTTTGATGAGCTCTGAGAAGTAGAAAGGGGGAGAGAGGCAGAGAGAGCGCGCGAGAGCAGGAGAGAAATTAGATGGGGTCTTTGCCAACACTGATAATCGGGAATGACTAATCTGCCTTTGCAGGCTGAGGGCACACTGGATTCTTCCGGATCCTTCCGTAGGGCTCTGAGCCTTTTTTGCTCCATCAGCGGTGGCGGCTCAGAGTTCAGAGAGCTAAAGCTGCCCGCCAGAAAGGATTACATACACACACACACACACACTCACACACACTCCGAGGGAGACAGAGAAACATACACACACACATACACACAAGCACATGTAGGCCTTCTTTTTTTACTCTTTCTCCTCTTTGACTCAGTTTACCACTTTGTCCTCTCTTAACCTGCCTCTGTTCCTCCTCCTTTCCTCCTCTTCAAGGTCCCTTGATCTTTCACTTCTGCTTAGGTTATTTCTGGTGCTAGTGTGCACACACACACACATACACTCATGCACACACACACACACACAGACAAACGGGAAATACACAACACAAATTTCATGATGATTTCACATGGAAAAGTGGATCTAATTAGAGGCTTCATGTTCACTGCGGAGTACAATAATCTCAGCCACTCACTGTGATATAGTCAATATCTGTGCGGCAGCTTGTGTTTGATTGTGTGTCTTTCTGTGTGTATGTGTGTGTGTGTGTACGTGTGTACGTGTGTGTGTAATTTAGCTGACAAAGACTGCAACTGCCATCCCATGACCTGCTGTAATTGTAGATTAGAACAAATGCAGAACAAGTGATCACAGGAAAGGTAGAATTATAGTTTCAGAGACAATTCTGCACTTTGGCTGTGCATGTAAAGTTCAAATGAGTCATACACGCTCTGTGTGTGTGTGTGTGTGTGTGTGTGTGTGTGTTTTCTCTTGGCGCTGCTGTCTGGTTCAGCTGAGAGATAGAAGAGAAGGTGTGTGTCCTGCATTTGTTAATTTGTGCTGGTGGAAGTTTTTGAGGATGTTTTGAGGATTCCAGTCACTGTTATGCTGCTTGCCATCAGCTGCCGGAGTCCGAGAGAGCACAGTTGGTCTTGCTATTTGTAGGTGGGTAGATGGCGCTTTCTCCACACATCACCTCTAGTGTGGTTGGTGGTATTGTTGGTCTGCACAGGCCTCTGTAAGCTGATGAATCAAAACTGGAGTGCTGCGCTTTCCTCCGCTTTGAGGGCCCTGGCTGCTTGGTAAGGCCTTATCAGCAACAGTTTACAAAGAGGCAGTCTATTGGAAGAGGCACTTAAAGTACAGAATGAATCAGGCGGTTTTACCTCAGGGGACGGCTTGGGAACACCCAGACTTGTATAAGTTGTGAGGTGTTATCTTGTGAGTGAGGTTGACCACTGGCCAGAGGGCTAAAGGCAAAGAATAACCCAGATAATTACTACAGATATAAAGAAATGCAATTTCTGTTGTTTCTCCATGCTAAACTGCACTGAAAATATGCACTAGTAAAGAACACAGGACCTTCTTCTTGTATTTACTCTTTTGCTCCGCCTCAGACAGGTCTGACCAATAGGCAGAGAGAATGTCCTCACATGGTTTGTTGTGAATAAGTGTAACTTTTCAACTCATTCAACTTTTATATGTGGTCTTATATGTATATGCATTGGATTAATCTATTGTCATGAATGTGAATGATCAGTTTGGATCTTATTTTATTGTGTGAGGTGTTATCTTGTGAGTGAGGTTGAACACTGGCCAGCATGCTCATGGCAAGGCTATGGAAATTACCAGAGAGGGAGTGTGGTCTGATAGTGGAAATCAGATGGATTGGACAATGTTTTTTTCTAAAGTTGCATAAGTATTTAACATTCCTGTATACACAGTGTCACATGTGTACGAGGAATATGTATAAAAGTTGGATAGAAATGGACAAATAAGGCGGAATTCCATAAGTATTGGGAGAGCGCCATCATTCCAGGAACACAGTTCTCTAGCTTTACAGTGGGAACCTGTGTATCTGCTGCAAAGAGTCCCATTTTAATATTACTTTTAGTAATATTTCTCTACAGGGACTAAACAAGCTACATATGCAATAGGTACAACTTGAAGTAACTAAACATATTCATTATAAGAGGTATCTCTTAACCCCTAAAGTATTTGGAGCTATAGTGTATGTATTTCAGCATCAGTTTTTACCATATATTTTACACAGCAGTTACTGAGGTAGAATAATACATTTCTTAATTTTTCTCACTATAAGGGGCACCTAAAATCCTTCAATTTTTCCCAAAAATCAAGTGCATATTATGTATGAATTTTACCAGCCATGTTGTAAGGAGCAGTAAAGGCAGTCTGCTGAAGTACAGCGTCATACAGGAGATTCAGTAAAGTTTTTCTCCAGCACTAAGGCTGGAGCAGTATTAGCATTAGCAGCTAACCGCTGCTCTAGTTTGTCTCTGTTCAGAGGTGAGTATACTGCACTGGCTTACTGGAACACTCAGGGTTTTTCAGTGTAGTGCTGTCGGGTGGTGTTTACTAGCATTAAGCGCTGCTAACCATGGCTAATGCTGCTACTAACCGTGGCTAGCAAATCTTAGCTTACTGTGAATAAACAGAAGCGCTTTACTTACCCAAATAAACAATTTAAAAAGTTTTTTTTTTTTTTAAGAATTACAGTTTTGTTTACTTAAGTGGCATTAGAAGGGAAACATGGTGACACCCTTGTTCCTTACTATTGTCGCTTAAAATGCCTCTTATAATCCGGTGTTCCTTACGTATAATTATAGACCAGAACATAGATGTTCATTGATAGTGTGCCTTATAGTCCGTAAAATACAGTACTTCTGTTAAATACAGTTCTTAGCAGTAAACACTTTTGGGAAAAATTGCACAAGGAGATCAATTGGGGTTGTGTCAGCTGAGCTACGTGTGAGTGTGAGTGTATGAGGGGTCAGATCAGTTCAGTCTCTGTCTGGCAGATGTAATAATAGAATTGTTGAATGCTGCAATATGAACCAGTTTGAGAGCCAGACTGGAACCGACGCGACAGGAGTTCATGTGAGTTTGTGGTTGTGTAACATTTATTAATAAAGAAGAGCAAGTGCTTTGGTCCACATTCAGTGTGAGAGAAGACATATGTTTATATTTCTCCTTCTCTCACTCTATTTTTTTTTTCTTTTCTCACCTGTATTCTGTGTGTATGTGCAAGATGACAAGGTTCTCTCTCTCTCTCTCTCTCTCTTTCGTTTTCTCTCTTTTTCTCTCTCTCTCTCTTTTTCAGTCATTTTTTCATTTTTCTCACCTGTATTCTGTGTGTATTTGCAGCATGACAAGGTTAGCAGCAGCAAAAGCTTTCTCTCTCTCTCTCTCTCTCTCTCTCTCTCTCTCTCTCTCTCTCTCTCTTTCTCTCTCACCCTCTTCTTTCACATCACTGCTGACCTCTCTATCTGCTAAAGCTCGTTAAACACAGCGTTTCTCCGTTAATTAGCCGAAAGTCAGCACTCTCATCTTCCCCTCTGTTTTATTAGCCTGACCTGTAATTTCCCTCTGCGAGCGTTTGGGATTTCAGCTCCCCCTCAATGAGACACGGCACCGCCGACTTCTGCTAATAGGGAACTTTTCTATCCTCAGATGGCCTTTCAGAAGAAGGCAGGCTCATGGAGAAGGAAGTGGAGATTCGTGCAGAATTTTAGGCGATAAAGGTTTGATAATGTGGCTGAAGGAGGGGGCGGTAGTGACAAAGGCTACATTCACATAACCAGACTTTAAACGATATATAACTAATAAACTTAACTGATAAACTTGTACATACATTAAGACTGTCTATTCACTATACTGTCTATAGTCACATTGCTTTTATCTTAGCTAGCGCACCAGCTAGCTGACTAGCTTCTTTCCATGCTGAGGACCTGAGCTCAGTCTGGGGATTGGTCTGCGTTGGTGTAGCCAGGCGTCATTCGAGTGCACGCTGCAGAATACAGAAAAGGCAGGTTTAAGTGTTTTGCCTTTTCCGGCCCTTCAGCAAATGGACATCAAGCATTCCTTGATGAAAGATGATGTGGACTGAACCACTGAAGGGGTTCATGTGTCCTGAATGTGCCATTAAGCAGCACTAAGCTGATAAAAGGCACTTACTTTACTCTGTGTGTGTGTGTGTGTGTGTGTGTGTGTGTGTGTGTGTGTGTGTGTGTGTGTGTGTGTGTGTGGTGTGAGACCTTGGAAAAAATGCACTTGATTTGTATGATTCACTACATATCAGACTCTGGTGGGGCTTTTAATGAAAAGTAAATCCACAGACTAGCCTCAATAAAAGTATGAGCTTTCAGTATGTCTTTGCCATGGCAGACAAAACAAGACTGTACAGCTACAGTATAAGAGCTAAAGCAGAGTTCGGCAAGCGTGAAACATCTGGGCAAAGTATTGTACGATAATCAAAAATTAAAAAAATATAAAATAAAATGCTTTTCTGGTGAGCTTTTGTTTACATGCCTCCCCTATCTCTCTGTCGCGCTCTGCATGACTTCTTGGACTCCCTATCTCCTTATAAGGGCATTTTTTTCCAGGCTGTATCTCAGTTCACTACCCAGGGCAGCGGTAATGTATTGGACCACGACCCTGGCGACACAGGTTTGATCCCGCGTGAGGAGCTTAGTGTTTATTTTAGTGTTATTTATTTTTTCCTTTCTTCTTGGGTTTACCTGCTTTGAGATCAATTGTTCTGCGATTGGGTTCAACAACATTCTGGACTGGAGAGCTACTATTCTGTAGCACTCCATCCAATTACACTTCATTTTCCAAGACAGATTATTTTTACTTAAACTTAATTGCTGACCCCTGGACTAAAGTGTTGGTACACCTGCTGATTGTCTCTACTGTTCAGGGAACAAGGCTAGATATTCTACTAGATATTGGAGCATTGCTGTGATTGAGCCAGTGAACTAGGAATGCACAAAACATCCAAATTTGTTCAGAATATGGCAAAAAAAAGCACTTTCTGTCTTTTCAGACAACTGAATAACATTAAGAAACAATTTATTCCAAAAGAATTGTAATATTAAGCTTGGTATGCCTGCTAGGATGTCTGCTTTAAAATGGTCAATATTTAATAAATATTTATAAACTGTATTTTTGTAATTGCTTTTCTTAAAAAAAAATAATAAAGTCAAAATAAATCTAGGCTATTTCATTTATTCAGTAAAATAAATGGAGTGAAAAAGGCTTTGCTTGGTTGCCGTTTTGGTTAAAATTTGTTAATTTTGGTGCATCTCATTGGAAGGCACAGTACCATGCTTGTCATAAATGCCAACTGCTTTTTACAGTGACTAGACAAGCTGGCTGTGTGTGTATTTGAACATCTGTGTCAGGAATGGGTGCAGTCTTAACTAATTGCATTTATTAGAAGGGATGTCCACAAAGGTTTGGACACAGGACTCATTTCCCAGATAGAGATCAAAGGAGAAGTCCGTTGTAAAAAGTACTTACCTTTGTTGAGTAGCCCACCTCCGCTCTCCTGCAGCTTTCTGAGATCCAATAGTTTGTGCACTTTGCCCAAACAGGCTTTTACAGTGGATAAAACAGGGCATGTCTTGCGCCTGCAGATAAATAGCTTTTTACATCATTATTCAGGCTCAAAGTAGCTCCACACTTCAATGGTAGAACCCGGAGAGCACTGACGTTTAAAACAAGGCATTTAGAACTTTAAAACTGCACAAGAAGTTTATTTAAAAGTCCCTGTTTACATCCCGTAGCATAGGTAAATCTCTGGGCGCTGCTATCTTACATTTAAGTCACAATAAGTGAACCAGTAGGCACGAATAGTAAAACATTTTGAGTAATGTTGATGTAATTTGTTGTTGGTTCTTTGCATTCTAATATCGACAGTAAGCAGATTTTTCTAGCAACAGCTGGAATTCATGCATTTCCAAGAGATTAATTTTACAATCTGCTCAACTATCCTACCTATTTGTTCATGCTCGACGGTTGACTTATTATTGTAACTTAAATTTAAAATGCTAGTGCTCGGAGATTAACCTTTGCTATGGGATGTAAACAGTGGCTTTTAATAAAGTTCTTTTGCAGTTTTAAAGTTGGAAATGCCTCATTTTAAATGTTAGCGCTCTTCAGATTCTACCAATTAAGTGTGGATCTACTTTGAGCCTGGAAAACGGTGTAAAAAGTGATTTATTTGCAGGCGCAAGACATGCCCTGGTTTATCCATTGTAAAAACCTGTTGGGCAAAGTGCACAAAATACTAGACTTCAGAAAGCTGCAGGAGAACCAGTCTTGGACTGCAGAGAATTTTGATTGGTAATCTTCCATTCAGATTAACATTTGGGCTGCACAGTGGCTTGGTGGAGATCATGTTTGCCTCTCAGCACTGGGGTCTTGGGTTCAAGTCCCTATCTGGGTGGAGCCGCGTGGGTTTCCCCAGGGGGATTCTGGTTCCCCCTACAGTCCAGAAACTCAGAGATTCAGGTTAATTGGTTACTCTCATAGACTGTGTATAGCTGGACAGAGCATTGTCTCTCAAAAGTGAAGCCACCACAGGTCGGGCGCCCCCTGCTGTTCGGTTGCAGAAAGCTGTGTAACCCCACCCATCCTCATAGGTTTCAATGGCAAAACAGAGAACTTTCAATCACGTTTTTTTCCAAATATACTGTAATTCTACCTCCATTATTTAAATGCAGCAGCTAGTGTAAGCTCTGCTTATACTGTCCAATTTTTATATCCCCACAGAATTTGTTTTATAAAATGTTATTCAGCTCTATTCAAAAAGGTATGGTTATTGTAAAAGGGCTGGGTTACACTGTATAGGTATGGGTGGGACCAATGACTGTGTGAGCTCTGTGGAGGCAGCCCTTAGGGGCAGGGTTATTTAAATGAGTAGGCTGTCTCTCCACAGTCTTTCTCCCTCCTCTGGTCTCTACTGTGCAGACTCAGGTTTCAGGATCGCCAACATGGTGGAAGATTTTGGCTTCATTGAATGAATGATTGGGAAAATCCATTGTCCATCTTTTTTTTTTTTTACACTCTCTGGTAACTCTATATTGCCCAGAAGTTGGGTAATCTAAATTGTGTGGATGAGTTTATGTCCAGAAATGGATTGATGCTCTGGTCTGAATTAATGCAGCCCTCCAGGTGGATGTTTTTTTTTTTTTTGGGAGAACACTTACATTTAATCTTAAAGTTCAAGCCTCCTTGGGTTCCTTGAAAGGCGATATATGCAAGTGTAGCTTCATTTATTTAGTCTAGAACTAGACTTAATCTTTTCTGTCTGGGAAACCAGCCCATAATGTATAGGAGCATGGACACAGGCACTCGCTCTGCTTATGATTCGCAATGGATTTGTTTGAATGATTCATCCTTAAGTAGTTGCAAATTTTAGGCGTGACTGACTTACACTGGATCCAAAAACGGAATTCTCTCTCTCTCTTTCTGTTTTTCTCTTTCTCTCTCTTTCCCTCTCTTTGAAGCTCGGACCCTGGGGCCTCGCTCCACAATTCTATAATCATTTTGAAACATTCCTCAAAAAACTCCATCCTAAAGCTTCCAGTAAATACTCTAATAGCCAATAGCATTTCAGCAGCCGATGAATATTCAGCACAGGGATGAGATAGCGTGGTCTCATAGGGCGCTGGAGTGAGAATCACATTTTCCAGTCTTTCACTTTTTCTGTTCTTGTCACGAGGGCTTGTTTCCCATTAATAGAGAACATGTCCATTAAAATCCCATTCCAACCTTTACCCTAAATGACTTTTACACACACACACACACATACGCATTCGCACATACACACACATACACACACACACATACACTCACATACACTCACATACACACACATACCTCCGTCTCTCCGTTTTATTCTGTAATGAAATGTGGAAAAATGATTACACCACTCACGAGGGAGGTGTCTGTGTTAGTTCTATAAAACTATCAGACATATGAGGTAGGGGAGAGCGGGACACGCGCTATCGCAGGGAGAAATGTAACGCAGCCCTTTTTATGTAGTTAAACAGGTCCAAGTTCACCCTTCTATTGTCCATAAAAGTAACTTTTTCCTGGCTCGGTGAGCGTGAGGCTCATTCATTAGTGCGGACTGTGAGGAGAAGCAGATGAGCAGCTGTTCCCCGGGTGACTGAAAACGTCAATACAGGACGTGACCAGACTGTCAGAAGAAAACAGCCTGTCCACAACTACACAGCGGGGGATATTAGAGGAGGGCTTCGGTTTATGGACCCCTCATTATGAAGATGAATCGACGTCTTCGCTCAGATCTGAGGTGCTAAAA